>NC_087519.1:35338382-35638382 GCF_963921805.1 Phalacrocorax carbo | reverse complement strand
AGGAAGAGTTTTAGCCAGGAGGTAGTAAAGCACTTAATGTGCAGTGCTTTTGTTGATTGCCTTTGGAAGAGCAGATAATAGAGCCTTTTCTTCCTTAGAGCTCAGGAGATAATTTTGAAATCCACATTTTCAGAAACTTCTTTATGGGGAGTCATGCTAGAAACAAGTGTAAGACGACAGCCAAGGATTGCAAATGTATCCTAATCTTAAGGTTATGCTTTGAAGGTCTCTGCCAGGCCCCCAGTTTTTGGTCTAGTTTTTATGTGGACTGCTAACTGGGGGCATCGTTGCCATTTTAGATCAGAATGCTTAACTTTTGTGTACATTTTAACATCTTGCACCCAAAAGTTAAGATATATCTAAATAAGGGCTGGCTCCAGGCTGTTCAAGGTTGTTTAGGGTGCATTGCCTGAGAACAGAATTTTGCCTGAGGGTCAAAATCTGTCAGTTTTGCCTGGCTGTGTAAAACCAGGGAAGAGCTTCTGGCTGGAGGGCGGGCAAAGCAATGGGAATGTAGGGATGGGTGCCTCTGGCATCCGTCAGCCCAGGTTACTGCTGCAAAATCTCCCAGGGCAGCAGCAGAAGGGTGAAGGTGGAAGCAGGCACAGGGCAATATCATCATGAGCATCTTTGCTGCTTATCACATGCCTGGGGAACTTGTACAATCTCGACACCCCAGAGCAACCAGGAAAGATTGTGCTAGAGGGATGTTTTCTGTTGCTGTGACTTTGCTACCCCCAGGAAGCCACTGTCTGCTTTGTGGCCATAGCTGGTGTTAGGAGATGCTGCCATCTCAGTCTGGGATTTGCACAGCTTTTACAGAGCCAGAATTCTGGTTATGCTAGCTTTACAGTAATAATTATCCTATAATAAACTAAATTACTAAATGATTCTAACATCAGTTATTGTAGTAATTAATGGGCCTAAGTGGAGTGGATAATTCTGTTGTACGTTATAGAAATGGAATATGTTTGCCTGCAGTCTTGTTCAGGCAAAACTGTTTTGACTTTGATCTAAAACAGGTTGTCAGGAGTTGACACTAAGATGTAACACAAAGCCCAAGCCAACAGAAAGATTTCTGATTACTTCAGTGGCCAGTGGATCCTGCCGAAGAGATCCTTGTCTACTTCCAATTAAGCCAATAACAGAATTCCCATTGCACAGGAGAAAGCCAGAGTAGGCCTCCAGGAGGAATAATGTGTAAGCAATAGATATTAATTTAGAGTCACATTTTTTATATTTGACTATGTGAGAGTACAGCTTCATCTTCAGACAATACCAGTTATTGTGTTCCTGTTTGCTGCTTCTTTGAAAATAAACAATGTAAGAAACAGTTTGAGGTATCAAATATATATAGAAATGATCTTTCCAAAGAAAGCAGTCAGAAGTCTCAATTATGGAGAAGGTCAAGCAGCAGTGTGAGTGAAAAGTCAAGCTTATGATTTTTGAGGGGAGTGGTGCCAGGGAATGTGATTCCCCTGCCACCCCACCTTCCCCACAGTCATGGTTGGCAACTTTGATAACTGGCATAGATCTCCTATGGACTTTTACAGAAGCATTTATGTCAGAACACAGGATCAAAATCCATATGATGATGCAGAATGTTAAACCTTTGACTCATTTGAATACTAGTAAATATCTTCACAGGTAGGAATTGATGTGGGGGAATATGCAGTTTTATATATGGCCATGGTCATTACTATGTAAAGACCACAGAGTATAATGGTTTGCAGTAACCAGTCACAGAGGGAAATTGTGGTCTTTTTTGCTTGCCGTATTATATTACCTGTAGTGTTTTGTAGTGTAGACCCTGTTCAGCTCTCCTTACCCAGACTAATATTTCATGAAGTTAAATAATCTGTAGTTGATGTATGTCTAACAATAAATAATCACCAACAGCCTAAAGTTTTTGCTGAGGTGTAGCTGTGAAATGTCAACAAGATGCTATGAGCACACTTACCAGAAATTATGCATGGGCAGTGTCTTAAATCCCTACTTTGAAGATAGGATCTGATTTTAAAAAAACAAGCACAAACAAAAAACTTTACCTTTATGCCTTAACTTCTACTTTTGTTTTGTCTGTGCTTTTTATAGTTTCTCACATATGCTTCATAAAGAATATTAGGTTGGGGCTGTAATTCCATCGTATCAAAGCTGGACACCTAAAATGCTTCCTACTGATCTGTGTTTCATAAACTCAGCATATTTATGGCTGAAATCCACCACTTTTTTTCTGAGGTGCCAGAAGCCATCTAGTCACAGCAGGACTGAGTTTAGCACTGGGTAGTTTTCCTGGCTTCCTGGCCACTCACTAATTTACTCTGGGTATGAACTCTGTGTTGAAGCCCATACTGACATATTTCTGCAGCTCTGATTGATCATGCTGGATTAAACTACTGCTATGTATGATAGCCTGCCCTACAATGTTATTAGATATATGGTTTCAGACTAAAGGTTCACCTTGCCCAGTTATTGTTTGCAGCAATGACCAAAAGTAGATACCTAAAGATTTTACAAATAGGGCAAGTATGTAGGAACACTTTGTCCAAACACACTTCATAGCTCTTCAATAGTTTGCAGCTCAGAGACTTTCAAAGCAGAAGTGGCTTCTATTATTTAGTAACCTTTAACGTTTTGGGGCTTCTCTTTCATTAACTTGTGCAGTTTTCCCTTAAACTTAAATAAACTTTAGTATCTGCAACATCCTTTGTCAGAAATTTACCTGTACCATAGTTTAATTAGAAACTGTGTGATGTATCTGTAACCTGTTGTCATTTAGAACCTACCACTTCTTAGCTTCATTTAACAGCCTTAATTCTTATAATATGTGAGCCTTTTCCACTGTTCTTGTACCTTTTTTGAGTGTGTGTACATGCATGCGTGTGTAAAACACCACACGGATATTTAAGATGTGGTTGCCTCAGATTGCACTGTAGCACACTGGCATTCTTTTTCCTGTACTCTGTTCCTGTCTAACACCTAACATTCAGTTTGCAACTCACTGGGTAGGGATGCAGTTAGGACTCTTCCATTGCAGACTACAGCATTTGGGGAGCAACACCATCCTTGGTTCATGCAGATTTGCTGAAGTGCTAGCAGCAGTCAGGCCACTCTGACATTGCATCTGTGAATACTGACTGCTGAGCTGCTTAAGCTAGAGGCTCTCTGGTACTCTGCTGCTGTATTTACCACTAACTCCAGTGTCCCTGTGTCAGCCTGCAGTCCACAGGTGTACTCTAATTGTATCCTAGTCACAGTACTGAACAGAAACTGAATAGGGACTAGTGGTTGGTTTTGTGGTTTTTTTTTTGTTTTTTTTTTTTTTTTTGGGGGTGGGGGTCATTGGTAGGAGATGTCATTCCTGATTTGACACAGCAATTTATAATAAAGCTACTGTGGTAAAATAGGTCCCACTTACATGTGCTACTTGTGGAAGCCATCATACTCTGGACTGTCAGGGACATTTTGAGCCTTCACAGGTCTAACATGACTAACATTTTTTTTAAATGGAACAAATGTCTCTGGGTATGAAGTTAATGCCTAATATACTTCATACATTTTTGAGATGCTCACCTATTATTTATTTGCATATTAATTATAGCTCTCATCTATTAATTATGTTCAAATGCATTCCATACATTCAGAAATGTTTGCTGGGTTTTATCTTCCTGTTCAAGTACATCCTATTGGCAAATGGCAGCACTGGAAAGCAATGAAATTAAATGGAACACAAATGCAACTTAATATGCCTAGGTATTATTTAGGCTCTTGATAGATGTGGCCAGAGTCTCTTCATTTTCCTGTTTGGGAGGGAAATTATGGTTAATATTTTAAATGATAGTACAACAAAAAAGAGACTTAATTGCTGAGTGAAAGCATCTGAAGTTCTGCCTGGTAGTTGGAATGATGTAATGTGAGAAAGGACAGCTTGTGGCTAAGCACAGTTCAAATAAGCTTGAGCAAATTGATTTTTAAGTTTTTCATGTCTGAAAGTGAGGGAGATTCTTATTCTAGTTGTAAATCATGGGAGAAAGCCAAGAAATGTATTGCTGGTGTCAAAGCAGATTGTGCGTGTTATTGTGGCCACTATATTGGCGAAATATATATACATATATAATGGAGAATATGATTGTGAGTCTCAGCATCAGGAAAGCTATGTCAAGAATTCATCAGCACAACTTTGTTTTATTTAGTGCTTTTGTGTCGCTGTTTGAAGACTTCCTACCACTCTGGCTCCATTTTATTTTTTTTATATGCTTACCACTTCAAATCTAGCTGTAATCAACATGAAAAGTAGTCAAATCAAAAACCAAATAGCAGTTCTGTGCTTCTGATGAAAGTTACTGTGATCAGAATGTCCACAGGCCAGTTTCTTTTTTGCATTCACAGGGTTTAATCCTGACTAATTTCCTCAAATCTGTTGAGGTATCCAAGTGCAGAATTTGACCCTCAGGCATACTTTTTTATTATTTGTTTTCTAATGGTTGTTGATTTGAATGCCAATGGAGATGGCCTCAGAAGTGTGGATTCCACCTGCATGCGTGAAGCTGCACTGCAGTCCTTCAGAGAAATCACGGAGTAATAACTTTGAGTCTGATAAAAAGAAGAGATGGGTTGAGTCCTAGATCAACCTTGCTTTTTCATTTTTAATTCAACAATGAATGTGTAAATGCAGAATTAAGGAAAGCAGAACAATGATTCCTGTATGTTGCAATTACTAGTTCATATCAGGCTAAGCACTGGATATACATAAATATATAAATAACCAGGTAGTATCCAAGGATTTCTGGAAAGTGTTTGAATTTCTCACTCCAGAAATATTTCCTATGAGCAGTTCAGCCAGGGATATTCTGATTTATTGTCGAGATGCTCCTAAACACCCAGGAGTGTTTCTATATGCTAATTGCTCCAAAATTACTGATCTGATGGGATGGTCAGGATTGCTTTTCTGCTACTTGACACTATTTCTATAATATCCCCTGATGAGCTGCTTCATGTTGTGCTGCATAGAAGGGTTGCAGCAAATACTGGGATGTAAAGTGCAGTGAAATGGAAGATATTTTTGCAATGTCTACACATTTGATTGTGTGCTCTTGCCAAAGCTTAGCTGGATATATAGGCTTAAGCTGGGAACCCCATGAGAAAGGAAAGCTATGGGGGAAATAAAAATCAACAAAAGTGTTATATTTGGATGAAGACAAATGAGTAACTGATTTATCTGGCACATCACAGCACTGAATATTTTGAATGTCATCTGAACTAGTTATCTAGTCTTGAACATTATGAAATCTGAAGGTGTTTACTTCTACAGTATCAGAAGCACAAAGGTCAGCATAAGTACACATCAACTCAAATGTGTAGTGATTGGCATAATATGAATTTAGCACTTTTATATGCAAATTGCTAAGGATGAGCTCACTTTGTCGCTCTGTTTTCCAGGTACAGTTTGGGTTGGCGGGATGTCTCCTTGAGTGGCTGTGAGACTGGTTGAGATTTGTCTTCATTTTGTTCTCTTTAGGCTTGGGAATGAGCATGGGGCAGCAATAAAGGGGCCACAGATACTTAAGGTCTGATGAGGGAAGAATTTTTCTAGTGCTACGCGTGCAAAATGACTATTAAACATTCCCAGGACAGCTTCATAGGAGACATTGGAGCATTCACTTGAAAGATGTAGATTCAAATCTATTCAGGCAGTAGTGGTTGTTCCACAGATGGGTTCAAGACTCTAACATGCAACTCCATGAAAAATGGCCAGGTATTTCCAAACACTTGCCCCGCCCTTTCAAATTCCCACCAGCTCCCTCTCCTTCCTTTGCTGTATGTTTTGGTTGAACTGTGACAGAGGGGGTCTCTGTTTGAAAGGTGGATATCTGTAAGGGAACATAATAAATATTAGCTTCCCTTTCTACTTTGTTTTTGAGAGCTGGAAGGAATTGCCTTCCAAACTGCAGCAGATAAACGTGGTAGAGATGACTCTTCCTCAGGGATTCAACGTAATGCAGAATATATATGAACAGGTATTGCATAACATACTGTTGTGGATGGGCTGGTTTTGCAGTTGGGGATTTTATGCCCTGTTAAATGATGGAAGGTGCCAACAGTGCTCAGAGACTGCTGTGGTATTCATACAAGATGCTTTTCCAAATTGGCTGCTTCACTAGACTGGCAGACAGAAGACTAACAAAGATTTTTTTAAATATAGAGAGAGCTTCTATAATTGAAACTTTTCCCCAGTCCACTTGCAGCCACTATATCATAGTAGCCTCTATGTAGGTCATTAAAAAAGAGAAGTTGTATATACAAATGATGTTTAATAAAACCTTTGTTGGCTCTAAGACATAGTGCCAAAACAGTTGCTGCAGATGTATTAGGTGACTGAAACTGTAGTTCATTTACAATATTATGTCCCTCTATTTCTCTGTGTGGCCTTGGAAACAAGCCTACTCCATTTAAAGGGGAGCCCTTGCTTATTTTTTCACTTATTTTGTTTCTGCACATTCGCTCAGATCTATTATGAGAAGGAAGGATTGAAAGTAACACAGACATTTAATGAGATGAAATATAACATGGAATTTACTGATTAGGCTCCTGTAATTACAGTTTATGCAGGAAGAAGCAATCCCTGGAGATTGCTGCAGATAAGCAGCAGGAATGATGGTGCCTTTCTACTGCACTGCTGAAATGTGGATTTTTCCAGATGCTTCTAGGTTTCACATAAAGAATCTGGAGGCTGCTTTTGCTGCCTGCACTGCCTGCTGCAGGGCAGCTCCAAGGAGCACCTATCACCTAGCCTGTGTATTAGAAATTATTTCCATTTCCCCAGTTCCAATAGCTTCCCCTTTTAGACAGCGGCCCTGTTCTTGAGGTAGGAAACAGGCATCCATCTGAATCATAAAATCATAGAATGTCCTGAGTTGGAAGGGACCCACAAGGATCATCAAGTCCAACTCCTGTCCCTGCACAGGACAACCCCAAAATTCACACCATGTGTCTGAGGGTGTTGTCCAAGTGCTTCTTGAATATTATCAGGCTTGGTGCTGTGACTGCCTCCCTGGGGAGCCTGTTCCAGTGCTCCACCACCCTCTGGGTAAAGAACCTTTTCCCAATATCCAACCTAAACCTCCCCTGGCACATCTTCCTGCCATTCCCTTGGGTCCTATCATTGGTCACCAGAGAGAAGAGATCAGCACTTGCCCCTCCTCTTCCCCAAATCTGAGACTTACCAAGGGACTGTTTGGTGCCATGGCTTACATGGAGTTGGTCTTGGTTTTTACCACTTTGACAGAAGAATGACACAGGTCAATTTAGAACAGGTGAATCAATACACATGTGCAGACCAGCTAATGTACTACTTTAATAAAAAAGTACTGCCCTTGGATTGTCCATTTCTCTCTAAGTGTGCATGACTGGTAAAAACTCTCTATTAAAAAAAATCATTTTATCACTCATCACTACAGCATTCTGTATTGGCTAGCAGCATAACTAAATTGGATTTAAAAATCGTAAGATTTAAAAAGAAAGATGGAAGTCCTTTTACATGCTTTGTGGTCTTTGAGGTTTTATAGTACACTGGGGTCTGGAGATCACTAGTTCTCTGGCCCTGAGAGTTAGACTGTCTTTAAAAGCATAAGAAATAAAAAACAAAAGATCAATTTTGATTTCCATGCAGTCATGGAAAAACTCAGCAGTTAAAAATAAATTTAAAAAAATGCACTATGAGACTTGGGGATAGAATTGGGAAGATTGTCCGTACTGAATATTTGTTTCAGTATGAAAAACCCAAATCTACCATCTGTGAAATGTGGGAGTTTCACAGACTTAGATACATTTTTAAAGGAAATCAACTGTATTGTCCCAGCCAGTATGTTTTTTCACAAGCATATGTCTGTTTGCAGGGATGACACTTGCCCTGTGCAGAAGGCCAGCAGACAGCATATGTACCACTTACAGCTCTTCTGAAGTCTGAGCTTGGTGCCCCTGAAATTCAAGAGGTGGCTTATTCTCATAGTATCCTTTGCACAAGACTTTAATTCAGAGATAAGCAGAGATTCAGAGCATTCCCCATACAGCACCCTGTGTGTAGCTGCTCAGCTCTTGGACTGTGCATTAATAAAAGTGGAGCTTGAAAAAAACCACCCTGGCTAAGTGTATTATCCAAGAAGTGTGATGTATTAATCACACCTGGAGAAAGAGTCTTTAGTAGTTTTTTTTTTCCTGTCTTTATTACTAACAATGAAGTCTGCTTGTGTGAAATTGGAGGCTGAAATGAAACCGGAGGTGAAATTCTGCTGCTTTGTTTGCATTAATTTTTCCATTTGTACATCATCTGTGAAGTCAGTGGGGACTTACACCAACAGACACCTGCTTGCCAGTGGAGCAGGGCTTCTCTGCATAACCCTTCCCACAGGGAGGAAGAGAAGAGAGGAATCATAGAATCATAGAATCGTTATGGTTGGAAAAGACCCTTAAGATCATCAAGTCCAACCGCTAACCTGTCACTGCCAAGTCCACCACTAAACCATATCCTCAAGCACCATGTCTACCCTTCTTTTAAATACCTCCAGGGATGGAGACTCCACCACCTCCCTGGGCAGCCTGTTCCAATGCCTGACAACCCTTTTGGTGAAGACATTTTTCCTAATATCCAACCTAAACTTCCCCTGGCGCAGCTTGAGGGCATTTCCTCTCGTCCTATTGCTTGTTGCTAGGGAGAAGAGACCGACCCCCGCCTCGCTACAATGTCCTTTCAGGTAGCTGTAGAGAGCGATAAGGTCTCCCCTCAGCCTCCTCTTCTCCAGGCTAAGCAACCCCAGCTCCCTCAGCCGCTCCTTATAAGACTTGTTCTCCAGACCGTTCACCGGCTTTGTTGCCCTTCTCTGGACACGCTCCAGCACCTCAATGTCCTTCTTGTAGTGAGGGGCCCAAAACTGAAGACAGTACCCAAGGTGTGGCCTCACCAGGGCCAAGTACAGGGGCACTATCACCTCCCTGCTCCTGCTGGCCACACTATTTCTGATACAAGCCAGGATGCCATTGGCCTTCTTGGCCACCTGAGCACACTGCTGGCTCATGTTCAGCCAGTTCAATCAACACCCCCAGGTCCTTTTCCTCCAGGCAGCTCTCCAGCCACTCCTCCCCAAGCCTGTAGCGTTGCATGGGGTTGTTGTGACCCAAGTGCGGATCCGGCACTTAGCCTTGTTGAATCTCATACTGTTGGCTCTGGCCCAACGATCCAGCCTGTCCAGGTCCCTCTGTAGGGCCTTCCTGCCCTCCAGCAGATCAACACTCCTACCCAGCTTGGTGTCATCTGCAAACTTACTGAGGGTGCGCTTAATCCCCTCACCCAGATCATCAATGAAGATATTGAACAGGACCAGCCCCAACACTGAGCCCTGGGGAATACCACTCATGACTGGCCACCAACCGGATTTGACTCCATTCACCACCACTCTCTGGGCTTGGCCATCCAGCCACTTTTTAACCCAGCGCAGAGTGCACTTGTCCCATCTGTGAGCAGCCAGCTTCTCCAGGAGAATGCTGTGGGAGACAGTGTCAAAGGCCTTACTAAAGTCCAAGTAGACGACATCCACAGCCTTCCCTTCATCCACTAAGCAGATCGCCTTATCATAGAAGGAGACCAGGTTAGTGAGGCAGGATGTCCCTTTCATAAACCCATGCTGGCTGAGCCCGATCCCCTGGGTGTCCTGCACGTGCTGCGTAATGGCATTCAAGATGATCTGCTCCATGACCTTTCCTGGCACCAAGGTCAGGCTGACAGGCCTGTAGTTCCCTGGATCCTCCTTCCGACCCTTCTTGTAGAGGGGCGTCACATTCGCTAGTTTCCAGTCATCTGGGACCTCCCCAGTTGACCAGGACTGCTGATAATTGATGGACAATCCAAAGTTATTGTAGCTTCACATAAGGCTTCTGAAAATGGAGCAGAGGAGATGGCTGTCTGGATTTTTTTTTTAAAGTTCTTTAATTAAATTGCTGTGAGGTAATCTGTTGTGATAAATCACATTTTGCTACTTGGTGTGCCAAGACCCAAAAGTGGCAAAAGTAAGAGTATTCCAGAATGTTTTTTTTCCTTGTGCTTATCCTCTAATTTTGGTCTTTTTCTGATAAAGGTGTGACATCTGAAATATAAGAGAGTAATTTGTTTGGGTGCATTATCTGAGTCCTGTTAATCTTTCGCTGGGTAATAATTCTTTCCAGGGACCCTTTTTCTGCATCATTTTTTTGAGATTTCTCTCTTAATTTGATAGAGGCAGGCAACTCGAGCACTACATTGGCCACGTTGTGGCTGGCGACTAAATCTCTTCCCCCTCATCTTTTACCTAGTAAGCATTTTTCTTCTTCTTCTATCACAGAGAGGTTATACTTTTGCTATGGCTCTGCAAGGGAAGATTCAATTTGTGAACTGATCTTCCTCTGAACCAGAGGGAAGACAGCTGGGCCTGCTTCATTTCGAATGACCTGGCATTTTTGGGGCAGTGGACTTTCGCTTTTTACCTGTAAGTGCTATTTGTTTCACAGTAGCAGACAAGAGCTAGAAGCCTTGTCTGAAATCAGAGCTCATGCAGCAGTAATTGGGCCATCCAGCTGTCCTGTGATTTTTTTTTCTTTTCTTTTTTTTTTTTCCCGCCTTCCAGGAAATTGAGAGTTCACTGTTGTAAAGGCTAGAACTCTCAAGCTTGTGTTTTTCACTTTAGTTAACGATATATTTAGTAGTTTGTAAGATCAATGCAGCGTTTTGTTAAAATTTCTGGGCTATTAACGACAAACAGTGTATTTAGCCATATGCTTGTGCTCAGCCTTGAAGCTGGAGTAGGAGTGTGTAACTTTGAGTCTTACCTCCTTTCTTCCTGATGTTCTCAGCAGCTTCTCTGATGAGGAAGTAAAGTATTGGGATGTAGAACTTTTGTGTTGCTGCTAATGCCCAGGTGTTGTGTGTGCAAAGTAAGAATTAAAAAAAAAAACTGTACTGATTAGCATGTTCAGCTTCTGTTAAGAATGAGTTTTCAGTTGCCTGAAAGGAGGGATGAATTTAAAAGAGGTTCTAAAGGAAGTTTCCAGTAATGTAGGAGATGTTAATATAATCGGTCCATCCTTATGAACATCTTTATACATCCATTTAATTAAACTAGATCCATTCCCCTGAATAAAGACAGATTGCACTGATACTAGTGGGTCTGGGTATAAGAAGCATGGAAAAGGAAGACAGGCTACTGTGACAGGTACCTGAGGTGTGATGGGTGAGGAACCTGTTTGGATTCCCTGCATTTGCTAATGGCAGTAGAATCAGCAACAGTTACACTGATTTGTGCCTCAGTCTGAAAGTAAGAGAGCTAGCCCTGCTTGCAACCACTGTGCCATGTTGGAAATGAAGTTTTTTTCTTTGTGGTGTCTCTACCTTTCCAGAATCAGACAATGGAAAGGAAATTGTTATGGCTCAGAAAAGACCAGCACTCCTGCTTACTGCTTAATTAAACTTTGCTGCATACCCATGCTATGAACTAAAACAGAAGTTTTGAAATCATGGCACTTCATGTTTTTTGTCTTGAGGAATGAAGACATGGAAAGTTATGTCATTCAGTGCATAGGTACATGGCATCTCAGCTGCAGTGCAGCCCTGTGTAGATCTAAGTTGCTGGTTTCTGTTCTGGGAAGTTTCTGTTCTGTTTCTTCATTTATTTTTTCCCTTTTGTGCAGCTTTTTTCCAGGTATTTATCTTCTGATAATTCTGGGCAATACCAGGCTGCATGTCATGCTATTAAAATTAAAACCTTGCTGAGCACACACTGACCAAGTAATTTTAATACACCTGCAATAAATGACTGTCTGAATATTACCAGACTACAGGTGAATAGAGTGTGAAGTTAACTGTGAAATATACACTCCAGTGAACCAAAATCCTTGGTGTTCCTGTGGATGAAAAGCTATTAGACATGAACAATGCAGTAGCACCATTTGTCTGCTAAAATTCAATGTTATTCCTGGAAGGGGAGGTTTTGGGTTAGATCTAGATGCCAACAAACCGGCTATTTTGGCACTCTGATTTAATTTCTGGAAGTACTGAGTTTTGGAAGCAATATTTACAGGTATGTCTCTCATACCCATGCTCTCTCCCCCTTTCTGATGGCAGTGCTACAGCAGGTGAAAATTATCTCCTTCTATGCAATTCCCCAGTAGGATCGGCTCTGGAGAATGAGAGGTGAATCCCAGTGCAGACACTTGATTCCAGTGAAATGGGTGGGGATTTGTCTGGGATTTGGATGTGTCTGTAGCTGTTAGTGTGTACACCTAACAGCAGTAGTCTCTAGCTACATACAGTGTCTACGGTTCATCAGTCAAACCCTTCATTGATTTCTCTAGGTTATCCCAGAAATTAAACCATATTCAGATTGGAAGATGTCATTCTAGGCTTTGGAGGTCCCTCCTTCAAACCCTGTCTTTGGGTTTGGTTAGAGTGCAGCTGGCAGGTGAATGCAAGTGAGTAGCCATATGTGTAACATGCTCCCCAGCTCACTTGCTTTGCATGCTGTGGACTAGCAGCAGCTCTAGGACTGCCTGTCTGGCCATGGTTTCGTTGCATGATAGGCTCAGACATGTGCCATCAGCATGAAAGGCTCCCCATATGCCTGCCCGACATGGACAGTCCAAGTCTGGCTCTGGGAGCAAGGGACCTGTTGTGGATGCTTGTGATATTTTCCCCCTGTTCCTTGATTGACAGTTTTGGCCTTTGCTTCCTTAGAATTCTGCACTCTACTGCCAGGTGTCCTGACTGCCCTTTCTGCTTGCATTGCAAGTTTTCCCTTTCCTTCTAAAAAGCTATCTCAGACTATATTTTTTATTTGGAAATTCCTTAGAAGGTAATAGTTTGTCAGCTAGGTCTTTCGATGTTCTTTGACAGGCATATATTTTATGACTTCAGATCCTCATCCATTGTGGATTAATTGAAGAGTTTAAATGAGAAGCTTGAGTTGAGATCCTCAGTGCATTAGGGTATTTCTGTAAGGAACGGATAAAAGAATTGCCTTTGAACCACTTGGTTTGTGTCACGAGAAAAGATTTTCCCTTGACTGTTTAGGGTGACTAGATTACTGACTTGGGTGCCTTAGTTCAGTGCATAGCATCTCTGGGAACACCTTCAGAGGCAGTAAAAGGTGGAACTGTGGTGAATGTAGGTCATCTACCAGAGCAGGCAGTAAATTGGAAAGCCTACCAACACGTTGAGAGGGAGTAATATGTGCGTGCTTGGAAACCTGTTAGGAGTAGAAAAAGGGATTTTTGTGCTGGGAAATGCAACGTTCTGTCACATATTTGAAAGATAAGGATATTTCTAGTGGGTGAGCAGCTAGGATTGATGATATCCCATAGGGAAAGGTGTTTTATCTTGAGTCTTCCAGCAACAAAATGTAAGCTGTTTGCTAGAAAGAATAACTAAGCTAAGGAATAATGTTTAGGCTTATTCTGATTTTTTTGAAAAAGTTTGTTTGGTGGACTGTGCCTGCCAGTGACCCCTTGTTCAGGGGACTGGAATCTGGCTGCACTGCTCCCCGTCTCTGACGCTGGCCATGGAAGGGAGATATTTAATTATACACGGGATTTTTTTAAAATCTGGCACTGAATAGCTTTGAAATGTTGCCAATAATGACAATCCTAAATAATATTCTTACTGCTTTAGAGAAAGTAAGTACTGGAGTGCCAGCAGACACCTTTCTTTTAATTTCTCCATGACTGTCAGAAGCTGTTTTAAGTAGGTGGAATGCAGTCAGAAATTGCAGTGTGCTGCATCTAAAATGCTTTTTGACCTGAATAGCATTCTGTTGATAAACAACAAAACATCATCTGTGTATGGAGTTGCCTGTGGCATTTCAGGTAGCCATAATCTTGCTTCTGTTGTGCATCCCCCAGCTCCTGGCACTTCTCTTTGGGAGTGGTGGTATGGTAGCGCTGCCTTAGTAGTTTTTTCTTTCCAGTGAATAACTCTCCAGGTGCTGAGAAGCAGGTATAAGCAGGCTTTCTGTACCTAATACAGAGGGAGGGTCTGTTATGTGAGGAAGTTTCTTCTATGCTTCCCTGCTCAGCCCATCGTCAGGGCTGGTATGGCCTATTCTGTCCTAGAAGCTTTAAACCACAGAATAATCCTTTGCATGTTATTCCACTAATGTTGTTTCCAAATTTGCCCATTAGTTTTATAGAATTACAGTTTTAGTTTCATGATGGGTGATTCTTTTTTGCTTAATAATGTGTTCATTAGAAAAATCCAGTGTTGGTTCATATGAAAATATTCTAATCCAGGATGTGGTTTCAGTTGAAGAAAAGCATGTCAGAACTGGAGTGCCTATCACAGAGCCAGACAGGATGGTGTGAGGTACTGCTGATACATCCTTCCATCCTTATAATTTGTAGACTCCTGGATGCAATACTGGAGAGTGATATACGATACCTGGGCTCAGATTGCTTCTGTGCTTTCTTGAGCATGGGAATGTGAACTTGGATTTTCTGTGACAACTGTGATCATTCCAACCACTGGCAAATGCTGTTTGGTGAATTTAGTTCTTTAGCTTTTATTAAAAATGCCCTAACTGCTGTCCCCCTTTCTTCCCCATGTAACACAACAAATAAAAAAAAAACCTCAAAGCCCAACCCAAGTAAGAAAACATTTTTGGCTGTAGGGGAAGGGGTTTCTTGACCTGAAATGCTTTCATCTTGCATAAAATTTAGGATAAATTCAGTTTTGGGACTGATGTGAAATATTTCTGGTTCTTTATCCAGTGAGCAATGACATCGATTATTCACACATGAGGTTGGGTGGGGTTTTTTTGGTGCTGTGCTAGAAAGACAGGCATTTTATGGGAGGTTTTGTGTTCACTTTTGGCCTCTAAGAACTGTGGACAAGACTGGAGTCTACCTGATCTCTCTCCCTGGCAGAGTGTAGGGATTACTTATTCACAGTAAGAAGACATAGGAGGGGTAAGTGCCTCTTTCACAACCGATCTCTGCTGTGCCTGCCTGCCTGTCAGGAGATGTTGGTACAGGTTGACTGAGGTTTGGATGGGGAAGAGGCTCCGCTTTCTTATGTTTGTGCACAGGAGAGCAGAGAACAGCCCTATTATAGAGCTGGCAGTTTAGAAGATGTGAATGGCCCCTAGGAACAGTAGCTGTGCATCCGTCAGGTTCCCTGGGTGAAAGTAGGAAAGTAGGAGGAAACACTTGAAAAATTTGGCAGTCATGACAGTCAGAGGGGAGCTGAGCTTTTCCCTTGAAGAGTATTTAAATGGTTGCCAGAAAACCCTTCCCCCACCCCAGTAGCCTTCCATACCTGGAGAAAAAGTTGCTAATGGTTTAACGTGACTCCAGACTCTCTCTTCTGTCTTTAGAAAGTTGATGTACTGTTTCAAAGCTACTGAAAAAAATATTTTATTTAATGTGTATGTTGGATTAATTATATGACTATTTCAGATTTTTCTGAAGATCTGAATAAAACAGTTTTCCAGAACTAAGTTTGGTCAGTCAGTAAGTCCTATTGTGCATGCAGTTTTCCTTGCTGAATCCCATAATGTGACCTATGTCCTGTTATATGCACAGAGAAGGCAGGACCTCTGCCTTGTTCTTTTATAAACCTTTCTTGTTCAGCTCCTAAGGCTAGCTAGGAAAATGCTTGTTAACATGGTCAGCTGATTCCCATGCCTCCTTACCTCAATCCATTTCCAGCAGCTCTGCAGCAAGCAAGGAAAATTTAGCTGTGTATAGCTTTCCTGTCAAGGGGCCACTGAGGGGGGATGCCAAAGACATTTTCTCTGCTTTCCATGTGAACGCAGGGTCTCTTGCTGAATTCCACAGCAGTCTTGTGTGTTACTGTCCATGAAATCACTGAATTACAGGTCTGACAAAACAGACTTCCATCTGTGATTCTGTGTTGAGAAGCTGGATGATATAGCGGGTACTGTAACATAGGAAAAACACAAAGATAGGCTTACTGGTATTTGTTGAGAAGGTATCAAAGACTGATTTTTCTATATCTGATGCTCAAATTTGTCATTCTAGATGCAGCTTTTATCTGATCCACACAAGTTTACTGGAACACATTAAGATGAATGTTACATAATAGTTTTCTCAGTGATCATCCTTGTTGAATTTTCCATGATACATACGATGGATTTGTATGCAATTCCCATTAATAGTTTTCCAGTTAACATATATTTTTATGTTTATCTGCACATATTTGGAGACAGATATGCTTAATTTAAAATTGTTATACTAAGTGAAATGAGCTTAGTAGACTTTGAAAAAGGGTTAAACATTTATAAGCGTAATAAGATAACCTAGAGTTATGTTAGAAAGGATTAAAAACATAAGAGATATAAATCCCTGTGCCTCAGGGGATAATTGATGGAGTTTAAAAAGGAATTTCCCTGATGGGTAAATTAGTATATAATTGCCCCCATAGGGACTCCCTCCTTAAACATCTGATACTAATGTCAGTCAATACCATGCTTGATGGACCTTCAAACTAATTCAGGATGGCAATTTTCATATCATAGTAACTAACACAGTATTGTGATGTGTACCATGTTCCTTTCTGGCAATGTTAAAAATATTTACTGTTCATCAACAGTATGTTATAGTAATGCATTGTATCGTATGTACTATGTAATGGCTCTTGGATTTGCACTTTACAAGTAGGAAATGTGTCTCTCTTACAAACAGTGGAATTAGGTGACTCATTTTGGGCTAAAACTCTTTCTGTTTTTGAGTTTTAAATAGTAGAAAAAGAGTGCTGAATCCAAACTATCTGTGGAGACCATTAAAAGACAAACCAAGGACAGCATTCCTCTTGTTCCCACTCTGACTCAAGGAATTTTCATACGAAGCTTCTGTGGGCTTTGTGACAAAGGGCAGAAAAATAAGATAAATATGTAGGTAGGCAGGGACTGAAAGCTGCACTCACCTCTGAGGCATCTTGGATGTGTGGGAGAAGGGGAACCATAGGGCTGGGGCTCCATGGATTAAAACTGAGCCACTTCTCAGGACACTTGTGTAACTCTAGAACAGTGAAGGTGGCAGCTGAGGAAAATAATCAGAGAACAAAGGAAACAAAAGATGTTTTTTCCTTTGCTTTCAATGATCTAATAAGTCATCTGCTAGGAGCCCCTCATGGTGCTTTTATGGAGGCTTGAGAAATGGCAGTGTGAAAAACTTACCTTTTGAATATGTGGTATTCTTAATAAGCGTTATGGTACTGGATCAGGGCTACTCATAAGTAAATCCTCAGATTTGCTGTGCATTAAAGACGAGCTAACACCACCACTTTAAAAACAAACAAACAAAAAACCAACAACCTAAAACATTCCCTGCCTACTTTGTACGGACTCAGTTCCCCAGTCAGTCTTCTGGAGAAGACTCCCCAGCAGAGTTTTCTTCTGCATAGGGAGTTGAGAAATATATTAACATCAGAAATGCTTAATCACAAAATGAATTGTACAGTCATCTGTACAAATCTGTACAAATGCTGTAAGAATCACTGGTTGTTGCTTTCTTGCTGGCATTTTGACTAATTCTCATGTTACTTGTGTATTTCTCACCTGGGAGTCAAAGTCTCTCCATGGTCTGAGAATCATCTTAAAAGTGAACCTGCAGCAGGCTGTGTGTTAGCCCCCTACTTCATAGTCTCTGCAGTTTAGAGGCAATACAGAACCTGCTTTATAATATTTACTCCCTTTTGCAAATGGCCTCATGTTCTTACCTTATATGATTTTTTTTTCTTTTGCTTAGCTACATCTATGTTTTGGTTTTTTTTTTTTTAAGGGGTGGGGTAAATTTCTGTATATGTAATCACTGTAGACTTGGCAGTCATCTAGAACTGTGAAATACTACCTTTAACTACAGGCTAGGCAGTATGTTGGGCAGCTAGACTGAATATTTTTTTGCCCAGATTCAGCAATGATGTGAAAACTGGTAATAGACTCACCCTAGTAAAAATCTAGGTTGAGACAAAGGAGTGCAAACACTGATGCTAGGAATGTTCTGATCTCTCATTGAATAATTCCCTTCTTTGCTCTGAGGGAGTTATTCAAGAGAGTTTTGAATTTATTCCCCAAAGTAGTAATTATCGAAAGATAAGCACTATACTGGAATTAAACACTTATGGACTAGCCCTAGCTGTGGGTTGAACCATGGCAGTATGTACTGACAAGACAGAGACCTCAGTTGTCCTATGGAGTGAATACCAAATGGGGTAAATATGAGAACATTGCTGCCTCGGAAGATGGAGCCCTAGCCAAGTGGTATAAGAAGCTTGAAGCTAGAAGGAGTCAAAGGGGATGAGGAATAGGCATCTGGGGAGAGGTGAGGAGCTTGGCTGAAGGGTGAAAAGAGCCCTGGAGACAGGGATGTCTCAGAACATAATCATAAGTAATTTCAGACATTTTTACTATAACCATGCTTATGACAAAAAATATATGTGCCCGTAAAACCAGTGGCTTTTGTGTCCTCTTATTTTCAGTGTTCGTGGTTTCTGGTTCATTTCATATTTACATAACAATGTTTGCTTTTGCATTCACTTAGTAAAAGGTTGTCCTATGGGAATTTTCTAGAGAAATTATCTCTTTTTCCAATTAGTAAGCTGTACAACAGATTTGTACATCAGGTTTTTAGATGAAAATATTATGATCTAACAATCTGAGAAAGTTTCTCACAAGTGCATTTTCTTACTTACACATGAATTCATGGAAGTGTGAAATGTGTGTCACTTCTTGCTACAGACATGAGATATAAAAGCCAGGTTTGATGAAAGGTTTGCAAGGGTTCATGAACTTTGTTTATACTATGAGTTAGCTTGGTCAGCCAACAGTCTGCATGGGGACAATCAACAAGTCAGGTATTACTGAATGCTGGTTGTACCTGTCTCAGTGCATAAGATCTACTGAGTACCACGGGAAAACTCAGTGGAGGTGTCAGGTGAGTTTTGTCTCTGGAATTGCATTCTCCTGACTTTAAAATTATGAGTGGGGAAAAAGAAATCTTGGTTTTGCTCAGAATTGTGGGGTCAACAGCTGGAAGATTGTGCAGAATCAGTTGAAATAAAGAGAATGGGCACATCTACAGCTCGTGTCCTTCCTTCCGGTGTCACTGCTTCCATCAACCCTGTCTAAGGTTTTATATAAGAAAGATAAGTTCTTGAAGATGAACCTCAGAATTAATATACCTGGACTGCTTATCTTTTCATACTAATGAGCATTTGGTGTTAGATGAAGGAAGAACTTGTAGCTGCACAGCAAACCGGATTGCTTACAACTTCCCTATAAAGCCACAGTCATCTTGTAGCACTATCAGAGTTTCAGACTGCAGACTACAACCCTGCTTTCCCTGGCCTGTGTAAAATTGTTGCCCCAGCAAAACTGTAAAATCAATGCAGCATTTGAAATTTGGGTAATGGCTGTAAAAGATGAGTGTTTTACTACTGGAGATGTCCTTAAACTATAACCTTGACAATGTGAGGAAAGAATGGAGGGTTTTTTCCCCTCTGCCCCCTCTGAAATGCAAGGGTGTCTCACACAGCCTGCAGGTCTAGTAAATGAAAATAGGTCTCTCTACATAGCTAATCTTGTCCCAGTAAATAATTCAATGCATTAGAGTACAAAACAGAAATAAACATCTGCTGAGAGACAAAAGTAAAGTAACTTCTTTTCCTGCAGGGAAAGCAAAGAAACTTTTAACAACTGTTTCTAGGCAAGTTTTCTTGCGAACAAGTGTGTATGTGTTACTCTTCCCCCACAGATTAAAAAAAAAAAACACCACAAGAATTAAGGGTTATTGAGTGCTGTGACTTTTAGCCATTTATTACAGGTATTCCTGTAGTTGTGATACATGGGGAGCAGTCAAACTGTTCAATGACCATCAGGCTCTGGCTTTGTGGAGTGAGGGTCTTGTGCTAGTGCTCTGGGTTGCAACATAAATCATACTGGTTGATTTAAGTATGTTGCATTTTTCTCCTGGGCTCACTTTTCTTTTTGCCTGTAGTTGGGTCCTCACAGTTTTGCTTTACAGAGACTCATATTTTCATGCTGGGCAATTACTAAATGACTACACTTCAGAAGCCCAGGGGAAGTTTGGGGCAGGTGTGGTGTCCCTGCCTGTGAGGACCAGAGCTCCTGCAGGGGCCATGTAGCTTGGGAGAGGGGATGGTGGGCAAAAGGATGGGTGGACTTGTACATTCTGTCCCCCTGGCATGGGATATATGGATTGTTTTGATTAAGACTAGAAGCCTGAGGTCTGATTTCTCAGGCTACCATGCTAACCTCCTTCCTGTCAGGCTGACCATTTCATCTGCAAGGTCCATTTCTGAATTTTCATGGCCTTACCTATTCTCTTCAAACTTCTGTTGCTGTGGAAGAGCACTGAGATTGGTCTGATTGCTTCAAAATAAAAAGCAAAATTTCATGCTGATTCCATTGGTAAAACAGGATCAAACTTTTTTAACTTGTGACAAGTTTTTGGTAGGTCTTTGAGAAGTAAATATAGGTAGCTGTACCACTGTGTTTGTGGCAACAGAAAGTTGAAAATAGGCTCAATTATTTAGTGTACCTAGTGGCTTTCACAGCTTGTGCTTTCATGGTTCCTTAGGCTGCAGTAATATTTTTAATAGATATGAAAAGTATATCTGACTTATACAGTGATTTTTCTGAGCAGACTATTTAGGTCTTGACATGGTAACAGTGATGTCAGACAGAGGTTTAATCTTATTTCTGATATGAAACTCTCCCAATAGCCTCTGTAGCAGGCACCAATGAAAATACCTTGCCATTAGGTCAGGTCAAGCGTTTGAGGAGAATTCCTGCTTAAAATATTTCATTAGGAAAAAACCCAAACAAAACAACAACAACTTCTGTTAGTTGCTTTGCTTTTAACATGTAGGTTCTCAAAACTTTGTGGCCCTCAGTGTGGCTTGCTAGACTGGGTGCTGTTTTCTGTATTCTTTGGACAGAGCATCCATTTTTTGAGAGATCTTTTTACTTCTAAGTACTTTTTAACTTCTGCCCAACTCTTTAAACCTTTTAAAAACCTTTGTTGCATGTTATTTATTCTGAATCCTATACTGTTTTATGAAGTCATCGGGAAATTTAATCTTTATAATTGGAGCGGGAACATCTGTAAATTCCTCTGTAGGATCACAATGCTTCTGTGCTGTATTAGAATCCCAGAAGAAATTAATAATCCATGCCACCTGCAGCCTCCAGAATTTTGTCAGCCTTTTACCAATTTACATTTTCCTTATAATTTCCTTATAACAATCTTCCCTATATTTTAGGTCATTCTCTTTTTGAGTTGATGAGTGTTTCACAGGATAAGTGTCTTTGATAGCACAAGGGTATGTTGGATCTGTGTAGAAATGTGTTGTAACCCTTCGGCAGTTTACATCTTGAACTGAATTCTGTATTTAAAATATTGCTTGTTGAATAAATCTCACTGCTTTCTTCTGTGTCCTGACACTCCCACCACTCTCTACATGCGTGGGTGCCCCTCTCCCTTCAAATACTAATGAAATCCTGTCGATGACCTGAAGCTTTCCTGAAATAATGGCCAGCTACCACTCCGTGCCCAGTTTACTCTCTCCAGGCTTGCTTTATAACTTTCAGGATTCACCACTTCATTGAAATGTTTTTTGAATAATAATCTTATATTTGCACTATTGTAGTTTGTATTTTCACAAACAAGTCTAATGGTATGCTTTTTAAGACAAACTTGTTGCCTCTTCTTTGCTTGGCATCTTGCATTTTCTGTACAGTTTTTTATCCACTTGGTAATACAGCATGAATAATTTCAGTACTCTCAGAAAACAGCCTTTCTCATGCCTGTGCAGTCCCCTTGGCTGTGGCATTACACAAGCATAAATGAAGGGTGAATTTGACACTTGATGTGGATGAGCTGCACTTGAACTCACTTTAAGGATCTAGGTGGGAATTTATACAACATCAAACAAGCTGCACTTTTGATTAAGTAAATAAGAGTTTTCTGGTTAGGATGGTCTAGCCTAGAGCCTTATAAAGAAAGATGTGAGAAGGCTAAAGTGTTTGCTTTTAACAGGGTAAGTTTGTATTTTCTGAAGTGGGATACTTTACCAGTATAATAAAGGAAACTCAAACACAAGCTGCTACGTCTTGATGAGAAAGTAAATTGACTTGTTCTGCTTGGTGGAAAAGCCCCCTGACCCAAAACATGTCATTCCATCTGTCAGCATGTAGGCACCAGAGGAAAAGAAAAAATGAATGCTGTGGGTTTAGAGGAGATACTTTTGGAATCATTTACATAGCACTTAATCTGTACCCTGGTTTAAAAGATAAACAGTTTTCTACTTTACATCAGCGGTAAATAACTTCTTAAGTCAAAAGTAGGTAAATAAAATAAAATGTTATGGAAAACTTTACCTTGATTCTATTTTTAATCCTATGCTGTTTAATCATCAAAGAAAGACAGAATAACGAAAAGGTATTACACTTAGATCCATCTTAGCCCGTTGTCTTGCTTGTAGATGTCTTTTGATGGAACTAGTGGGGATCAGCTTTATGCTGGTCTTTCCAACACCTTGCTGATGGTGCTTAGTTTTGATCGTTTACCTGATGCATACTATTTGTTCCAGGCATTTTATTTCTTTTTAAATAAAAGCATAGAATAAATCAGAAAAAACCCTATGCTGTTTAGGAAATACCTCAAATATATTCTACTGCACCTAGCAAAAACATCAAGCGAAAATGTGGGGAAATATCCCCACTTTTAATACATCATGAAGCATTTATTTTTACAGAAATGAGATTATTTTCATATTTTTTCTAAAATTTATGAATATCTTCCTTGCTTTTTGTGACAAACTTCCATGAAAGAGGGGGAAATGTATTTAGTTCTGATGCAGTTTCTCAAAACAGCTGATTCTTAATGTGCATGATTTCCTCTACTAATTCCTATTATTACGTGAAAAATGTAGTCATCCAAAATAATTTTACTTCACTGCTTTGCACAAATATTTAGCTTCATGAGGTCCTTTCCCCACAGATTATGTAGTATCATAGGCATTCATGTCAGTTTACAGAAGAAATATGGTATGATGCTACCCTTGGAGGCTAATACCCAATACTTACATGAACTGTGGTAGAAGAATTCATGTGAGTATAACTGGTTTTTTGAGGATAATAGCCTACCAGCTGTGGCTTTGAGGTCGGCTTTTAGATATTACAGAAGATCCTCACCTGGTATAAATCAGCATAGTTTCTTTGGTCTCTTTATTTTGTGTTTCTTTATTTGGTTTATTTTGTGTGTTGAGAATTAGATGTGATATCAGAAGGACATTTTTGCATGGTAAGGAAAAAAATACATACATACTGTTTCTTATTTCTTTATTTACTTTTATGAGAGCTTTCAAAATAATTTGTAATTGTAAGGCTATATTCCAATGATACAGCATCATAGAAATGACCAAGCACTTTGAGACAGCAAATACTTCTTTCCTTTCCACCAGATGAATGGAAACCTTGGACAGTTCTCTATAGAAAGCTAACTTGCCATTAAAATTAATCATGCACTTAAGTGCTCTGCTGAAGAGACGTCATACTGTATGAGATCACTGCAGTAGCTATGGCTTCTGACAAAGCTGCCCCCAAGAAAAAAGAAAGAAAAAAAGAAGTAAATTTCCTCTGGGGTTGTACAGTTGTATCTGTTAAACAGATAAACATCACTTGATACTAGTGGATCACAGAAACATAAATTCTGAAAAACCAAAGACTTTTTCAAGGTGGGCAATTAATGAAACAGATGCAGATATTTTAGAATATAGTTTAGAATTTATTGTTTAGATGAAATATTTTTGAATGAACATGGAAAGCTGAAGTGCATTAAATGTATCTTTCAAAGCCCAGATGTATATTATTTTTTCCAAAGGAATAATGTAAAAAACTAATCAACATTGCATTGTAGAAGTAAATGACAAGTTCACCAAACATCTGCTGCAAATATTAGGTCTGATGAAAATGAAGCTTATGAGCTCTAAAATACTTCTGTATCTTTCGCAGGTAGTGTCTCATGCTTGAAAAAGCTATCTATCTATTGGGTGTAAAAAGATTCCACTCTGGACTGAGCCAATGATTGCTGATGTTTTATGTATTTCATCGTACTTCTTAGAGCAAGAAAACAGTATAGATTTTTTTTTTTTTTTGGACTTGCATAGGATTTGTAAAGTATAGACCAGATTTTTTATAGTAGTGTTGGACAAGGTATCATGTTAGAATTGACTTTTTCAGTTGGAAGAGACATACAATGACCATCTAATCCAAGTGCCTGACCAATTCAGGGCTGACCAAAAGTTAAAGTATGTTATTAAGGGCATTGTCCAAATGCCTCTTAAACACCAGTAGGCCTGAGGCATCGACCACCTTTCTAGGAAGCCTGTTCTAGTGATGTTATATTCCATTGTATTAGGAACTCAAAGCCAGGTGTACTGCTGTAGAAAATTTGGCATAAAATATTTTTCCTAATTAGTCCCATTTTTGACAGAAAACTAACTTTTAAAGAGTGAAAATTTAATAAAACAGAAAAGGCCAAGATAGGTTTATATAAAACCATGGCATTTCTTCCATTTTTAGCACATAAAATTTGGTTCATACAAAGCATACTTTTTCATACAAAGCAAATTTTGCAACGAATAAGTAGTTGTAATAAAATGGCAGTTTGCATAAATCCTAAGATTATTCTTGAATTGGTAACTGCTTTTTATTTTATCTGATTACTGACTACGCAGAAGCCTACAGCCATAAGAGTAGTGATGAGGAAGAAATTTTGTTTTATCCACAAAACAAAAATCTACTTCAATGTAGTTGACAGACCATGTGGGCTATTCAGGTGTTAAGTAGAGATGATTTAGGTGCACCAGAGTTTCGATGTTGCTAAAGGATTATCTGCATTAACCTCAAAACCAATCTTCAAAGGAATTTAAGTAGGCTAAATGAGGATGGAAGGCCTTTAAAATATAGGAAGCTATGTGTAGGGGATGGGGTGAATTCCTCTAGCTTGTCTCCCTGGCTGTTGTATCTGAGAGGTGCCTTTAGGTATTTGAGATGATGAATATTGTAGCAATTGGGAAGGACTCCTATTATCAAGTGAAGGCTAATACTGCCTTAACTGTGTCTTTCATACTTGTAATCTTTTACTTTCACTTGTAACATGGTACTTTGATTTCAATGGAAGAGTTTTTCCTTTGTTTAAATGCTGGATGCCTGAGGGAATGGGTCAAAACTAACAGGTTGGGAATAAACATCCTCCACTGAGGCAGCAGTTAGAGTTCAACGGTTTTAAAGATTTTTCAAAACACAGCTAATGGTGCAGATTCTTCAGGAATCTGGGCAATATGTCCTGTTGATCTACAGGAGATCATTGTGGGGGCAATAGCATCAGAAGCTTGTGGGAAGCCACTTCCCCAGGTAGGGACAACTGAGTATTTTTCCCCTTTAAAGAAAAGGGTACAAGAGACAACCCACAGTTCCAGACAAACCCCAAAGTATCACAAGCTTTTTTATAGATTAGTAGGAGGTGTCTGAGCTGTAGCTCCTAGTTCATCTCCCATATGGAGAAGGTTCTGTATTCCACAATAAAAGGGTGATCTAAAATGAACTGAGGTAGGTGTTCTCAATTAGCAGCTTACTGATGACTATATTTCTCAGCAGAGAAATTAATGGAATGTAGCAGCATCTCCTGCTGATTAAAAATCCTGTTTAACACATGAAACATATTTAGGTCTATATTCACATACAAGGAATTCAAGCTTGAGTTATTCCATTTATTTAAGTTCAGTTTCTATACCTGAGACGGAACAAGCTGTGGAAATGTCATGCCTGCCCCAGATCTGCTCCTGCACATAGGAAAGCACCTGTATCATATTCTCTATCTTAACAAAGAATTCAGGAATCAGAAATAGGTTTTAACCAAACATATGAATATCTCAATTTTGAGGGCATCCTCAGCATTTTTTAAGGGGTGAATGGGGTGGGGAATCTTTGAGCAGAGAAACCTGTGAGTTAGTGGTTCCCAAGTGAACACAATCTAAACATCTGATGTCCAAGTTTCAGCTTCACATGGATTTTTTTGTTGCTAGTGAGATTACATTTTTGGAAGGAACATATTTTAAAGACTACTGAGCTAAAGGAACAAAGGCAATTTAAAAGCAGCCTGTTTGTAAAAACATTCAACAGTCACAATCCATGCTGAATTATAGAGTTTCTGCGGACATATTTGAAAGGTTTGTAATCATATTTTACTTGACGGAAAAAGACTGGATTGTAAGAGAAGGGCCCTGGACACTCACCTGGTAGGTCCCATCTATTTTTGGGGTCCAGGTTTGGATGTGAGTTAAATAATGATTGGTTTATCCGTAAAAGAGTTTGTACCACTCTGAAATGAAGTGCCATGCAGCTATAATACACTTTTTTCTTTGGTGTCTCTGGTCTTACCAGAAATAGAAGTGTTAGTTTTCCTGCATGAAAACGTTTTTTTTTTCACAGACATTTCCAGCCGTGTGTGTTAGAGGTGAATAATCTGAAAGTAGATTTTTGAGCACTATGTTTGCAACTCTGAGGGGAATTAGATGTTAAATTGCTGTTAGGAATCTGGACCTTACAGCTTAATCCTGCTATCTTTTTACAGTGGAACTTACATTTAAAACAAAGTGTATACTTTATATGGTTGTTTGGAAGAAGATTCAGGCTTGAACTGATCCTATTACAAGCCTGGAAGTATGTTAGTGCAGCAGAGGGTCTAATTAATAGATCCTGGAGGTTATTTTAGCATGTGTTCAGCACTAGGCTGACCATACACAAATGGCCAGTTTGCAACCTGGGCAGAACTTTTTTTCTGGCCTGCCTGCAGCTATCTAGAACTCTGGAAAGTTTTACCCTACAAGACCTGCAGTACAAGTCTTTAGATATGTTTCAGGGCAACACTTCAATTTGGAGGTTTTGTTTAAAAACTTGATTATACTTTGCCAGCTGGCTAGTGGATTCCAATACAGTCAGTCATGTAGTGATTCCTTATGCTTTTCCCACCTCAGTATCACAGTTTTAGCATTGCCTGACGCTCAGATATTATGAAAACAGAGTTCAAGGGAGGAAGTGTAACTCCTGGGTTTAGAGGTTGTTCGAAGTGGGAAAACTTGTAGCACTGTAATCTCAGTGTTCACATCCTATAGGCTATGCAGAAAGGAGATGCTATTGGGGTTGGGTAGATTTTATTGTTGTCTATAAAGGGTTCTAAAAAAAGTTTTTATTCCAGGCTTTTTTTAAAAAGTTCTAGGAGGTTCTCTCTACCTGTTATAGCTCTTTCAAAGCCTTAACACATAGCACTTTATTTCAAGGAATAATATACCCATTCATCAACATCCTGTAAAAAAAGTAAAAGGCTTACCAGACATCTGTGGAAAATATAGTAGAGAGGACTGAGGTGGTCAGCTCTAATACTTCTGTAGTGCTCCTCTGATGCACCAAGCTTGCAGAATTTCTCTGAAATACAACCACCTGCTTTTCTTAAGAATGTTCTCAACTGTTTCTAATGCCTGGTTGCATTTAAGTGTGTATATGAGAATGTATGAGCATGCCTGGAAAATTTGATACCCACATATCACTAAGAACCTTTTCCTCCAATAAATGAACTTCACAATTTGCCAGGGTAGGTTCACAGATGATTTTCAGAGAACTTTGATTTAAAATGTTAGACTAAGCTAGGAATTTGAAAGCAATCTGTGCGGTAGTAATTCTTCCCTTATTTCATGCATACTTTTACTCTCACTTCTGCAGGAAGTCTGTTCTGTTCAGTGAAGCATGTTGAACATGCTAAAGGTTGATCTCAGGAATAAATGCATTGCTGAATAAGGGAGATGATCTGAACTGCAGCTAAAATGTTGTATTTCACAAATCCACCCTTCACCTGTGGTACTGATTTTCTGAATGATAAAACTAAAAAATCTCTTAGATTTCTGAAGGGAATATCAAGTCTTTCCTCTGTTACAATGAAACCACTTCAAGAGTAAGTACAACTTTCTGCAAGTTGATGACCATCCAGGAGGTAATATGAATTGGTAGGGTGACTACTGGGCACATAAGTCTTTCACAGTAATATTATAATGGGCACTATTAACTGGGCACTAAAAAGAAAAAGAAACTCTGAAATGGTGTGACCCTTTCTCTGTATGTTTTTAGGCAGCTTGTGATGACTGTGCTCCTTCTGTGGACAGGTAGCAATTCCTGTCATAGGAGTTTAGACGTTATACCTATTTTTAAAAGGACAGAAAAGAAAACATGACTTCCATCTAAGATCATAGTTATTTACTGTCTGTCACAGCAGACTTATTAGTATGTTTCCATCTGCTTTGGAATGTTCTGTTCAGGTGATTCCTCCCCCATGCCTTGAAATAATTATTTTCGTGAATATGTAAGGTTTGGTATGTAACTCCCAAGGCCCTCTTACAAAGTTTATATATCTTTTAACTCTAAATATCCATTTCAGTTATGAACATCTTGTATACAGTTCGCCAGTTCATATTGTTCATCAAGAAAATTTACATATGATATTAGTTTAAAAAAACTCTCCAAAAACTGGTCTATTAGGGTTCTTCCAAGCACATTAAAGCAAATGCAATGAATCTGAGAGAATGCATTTTTGAAGTGGTAAAATCTAATTTTGTTAATCACATTGAGCATGTATCCTGATATATTTTTTCCCCTCTTACACGTGGTATGTGTTTATAAACTGTGAACTAAAGGTTTAAATTTTGCACATGGATTTCCACCCTCATTGAATAAGGTTAAATGTAGCTATTCCTCCATGTGTGCAGACACATCTATTAAATAGGAATTTTCTTCCATGTGCTTTGAAATGATCTTAAATTATTTCTGACATGTGCTGGGAATTATCTTCTGAAAGATGGATCAACAGCATGTCTTCTGACTTGGTGACCTGTCAACCTTTTGAGCAAGACAATGGAAAGAGCCTATCCTAGACTCCCTAAAGGCAGCGGTCTCAGTTTCTTGAAGTTGTTTTCTGTGTGAATAGTGAGACTAAAGATGATTCATGACTTTATAGAAAGACCAGAAAAGAGTCTGTGGTTGGTGATATCAAACAGCTTTGAACTGAAGTACAGAAGATAAGTTAGAACCGTGTCAATAATGTTTTATAATTTAGGTAGAAGAGGAAGAAGCTGAAAGTTTTCCTTCCACTGTTGCCCATGTAAGAAAGCAGTATTTCCTGGGGTACAGACTCAGTAGAGAGGTTTCCCTTTCCTTTATCACAAATAGCAGAAAGATAGGGATAAATATCTTTCTAACCTCTGCATAGTCAGTGACCTCAATATTTATTTTTACCTGGTTATCATGGATTCATGGTGAATTCTGTTCATGTTTGGTATCTTTCTAGAGCTGTCTTTGCAATATTAGGTCTTGTTTGGTCTAGAATCCTTGCTAACAAAGGAAGAATGTAACAAATACTTGAAATTTTTGTCTCTACTGTTTACTAGATTCACTTTTCTTTTGAATCTCCAGACATAGAGAGCAGAGTCTGGCTCTGCTAAAAATTCTCATATTTTTGTTGCTTCTGTTTCATAAATAAGGTGAAGTTGGTAGATCATATGCAGTTTTCAAGCAATAAAGTTACTCTGTGTGCATTCCAGCAAGTCTGGCCAACTGTATTTCCTCTGTGAGATCGCAGACTACTTTATCCACAAACCTTGCTTCATCATTCATACTGCTTTTATTCCCTTCTTTTTTTCTCTTATTTTTTTAACTGCTTTGTGAACTGTATCTAGTTTCTTAATTCCTGATAATCACCACTGCTACCTGAGAGAGACACACTGACTGACTGACTGTCCATGGTTTCTGGTGTGGACAAACTAAATCTCAAATGCTTCAGATTTTGCTGCCTTCTGTAATGACTTTGAGTAGCAGCCACCTCTTTATTGCCCTAGATACATGGGCCAAAAGCTGCCAGTTATGAACTTTTATTTTGTGGGCTCAAAGTATTTTATCATTGTGAAACTGAGAAGCAAAAATGTTTGACCAACATGATATTTTGTTCATCAACAAAATTTTAATAATGTTTTAGTTCTAATGATGGTTTCTGACAAAAACTTTTGACTTCTGTTTTTCCATAATCACAGACACATTTTTGCTTCTGTTTATTTTATGTAAGTGCTGTGTTTTAGGAGAGAAACAATGGCATATTCTCATTGTTTGGGAGAATTCCTAATGTGTTATGCTTCCAGTTTTGAGAAAATAATTTTTATTTTGCACATTTTTCTCTGGAAGCCTATTGTTTGCTCTAAATATGAAAGTACGATAATGTATTCTTGTTGCATATGAAGTTAAAAAAGAAATTATTTTCACAATATAGAAAAAATATGAATCAAATACCACAGTTTACACAAGAACTTAGAGCATGTGTAATCCAACGTTTAAGAACTAGCTGAAGATTTGAGATACTGTGAATCAATTTGCTACTCCACTGTGGATTTCCTGTTTGGATGAGGGCTTCTTGTCCTTCATTTCCTAGTTGCAATGTGTTTACAATTACACAGGGTACTGTGATTGTTTGCCAGGTGCTATAATATTGCTGTGATGGGAGACATCTAAATATTAACAATATCCAACAGAGTAGCAGTGTGTTTCTGAGAAGTATAGACTGATCTCTAGAAACATCCAATGAATCTCAGTGAGCATGTGTAGAGAAATGTGCCTGCAGAAGAAGCATCTTCATACCTGCTAAAATTATACCCATCAAAAAATATATTTTGTCATATTTAAAGGGATAATGGCTACTGTGCTTATCTATGCCACAGCTCTTTTTTTCATAATTTCTGATAATCTCCTGGTCTGAGAGTTCTGCAGGCTAATCTGCATATAGCATAAATACATGTACATCAATCTAGGTAAACACTGGCCATGAGAGCTGTGCAAAAGGAACCTATATCATTCACTCATATTTGTGTCCCTCTCATATCTCCTATCCATCTGTGTAGTCTTATATTAGATAAGTCCCCAGCTATATATATGTAGGGTCTGGTTGTCTTTGCCTCAGTGATGAAAGTCAAAATCATTCACCTGTGCCTGGCTCAGAATTCTGCATCCACAGATACCAGTAGAGGATAGGAGACACTTTTTATCAGCCTAGAACATAACGCTGCTCTAGAAGACAGGTTTGTTCATGTTTATTATTATTTCTTTTTTAGAAATTATAAGAGCACATGGCTAAGTAGAAGGATAGTATTTCTCTATGCAAAGACTGCCTTCTGAACCAGAACATAATTAAAACTGTTGGTCTCTGATGAGGGAGAAAAATGGACTTCTTGTGGTGCATGTGTGTGTTTAAAAAACAAAAGGCAAACCAAAAAAACCCCAACCAACCAAAAAAAAAAAAACCCAAAGAAACCCAACTCTTACAATACCTGCGTCTCAATAATTAGCTTAGAAAATATTCCTGGGAATATTAGCTGTACCAGGTACTTGCTAGTTTAAACTAGAATTGTTAAAATGGTCTTGGAAATTGAGGGGGGGAATGGGGAATTCTGTCATCTTAACACACCCTTGGATATATTTAACAGGTCCTACTGTTGTGAGTTGTTTCTAAAAGGCCAAATGACATGCCCAGGTATTTCCTTAACAACTTTTTGAGTTTCCTGAGTCTGGCATTTCACAGTAGCATTACTACAAGCATTTAATTGGTCTCTCTTGTATATCTGGCAGTTCCCTCCATCAGTTCAAACTTCCTGTTTGCATTACCTGCCACTCTCAGTAACAGGAGATGTATACCCGCATATACTTTTTTTCTTTTGTTTGTTTGTAACTCCATTCTTGCATGTTAAACTTCTTGTGAAACTACAGAGCCAGTCAGGCCATTATTACATCCTGGTGTTAGCTGATCTTGTGCTCTTTGGCTGAAAAAATTTCATGTTTCAGCAAAATAACTTGGTAGAATTGTCAAGCTTATATTCAATTGTGGAAGTAATACCACACTGGGAACATGGCTTCATGTCCCCACCTGGACCTGGACCCATCAGCACCTGTATATACCTATGGGAAAACTTATTATTGTCATAGAATTGTTCTTCATGGGCTCAGCATTAAATCCTGCAGGATCAATGCCCAAAGCTGCAACTTTGAACATGACTTGCCCTGAAAATTCTTCCCAGATTTGTTCTTAATTAATATATCTTCAAAGTCTGAGTTTGTTACTTTTTTGGTAAGCTAGTTTTGCTTATGAATCTGCCACTTAGCTAAGTAATATTAAATGCCACTGTCAAAAGCTGATTGATTGCCGCTTTCCATGAACTTGGATGCAGGCCACCCAGTCATAGATTTGCATTTGGTGCAGTTTTCCGTGCTGCTCTATTTCTGGCTCCTGGATGGTAATTTCTTGCTTTCTCATCTACTTCTGTAGTTCTGTGCAGAGCTACTTTAGTTGCATAGGTTAAATCCTCATTAGCTTCTCCTCCTCTATATTCCTCATGTCTGGATCTTTCTAAACTTTTTCTTTCTACTCTGCATCCCTAGACACTGAATTTTTCTCCTTTTTACTTAGCCACAGTCTTTTGCAAACTTATGCAACAGAAAAGAAATATGCTGCCAAGTGATATGCAGCTGGCTCCATGGATGGCCCAGAGAACATGGGGATCGGGATCCTCTGTATCTGCCTTCCTGCAAAACAGCAACAGCAGCAGTCATCAGGAATCCTGCAGTTTCAGGCTCCTTTTAGGATGGTCTATGAAGTTTGTATCTCAAAGGCTTTTTTTCCAAGGGTTCTACTTTTTTTTCTTACAGCTTTCTCTTAATAAATGCTGGTATGGTAAAAAGGAGGATGAGTCCCTTTTGCCATTCATGGAGGTGTTTTATAGAGGAGCAACTTCCTCTCGCTTGAGGAGAAGCTCAGTCAGGATGGTGGGAGCAGTTAGAGATTGTTCTTCTTCATGCTAGAAATCAGTTTCACTGGCTACATTAGTGTCCAGCTCTATTGTCCAGCGAAAGTAGGAGATTTCGAGAGTTCCTGTGTCACAGAGTGTATGAACAAGCTGGATGCCATGTGGGTGTTGCTTTAAAAATCTTCTGCAAAGACCTCAAATGAAAACTTAGATTCTTCACCCTGATTTCCAAAGGCCATGTCCTTTATTAGAAGGCCCAGAGGAGGCTCCTGTCGCCAGAGGCAGTAAATTTACCAACTTTATTCAGACTTTCACAGGAACCAAAAAGGACCAGAAAGCTCTAAATTTATTAATTTAGAGGATTCACTGTATTGAGGGTGGAAATGATCACAGCAAACTACATCTGAATGCAGTATTCTGTTTCTACTCCTTTAAATTAACTTGGCAAAGATATGTGATATTCACTATTAGGGTAAAATTATGTGAAGCAGCTGCACTGACAGATAAGATAAATTATCCTTTACATTCCTGACATTAACCCTACTTGTCATCTGGGCTGTGGGAAGAGTTACCCCCTCATCAGGTCATTTTGTGAACACATTTACTACCAGTATGTTATTTTAAATTATCATGAAACATAATGAGTCAAAATGGACACTATCACCTGTGGTTTTCTATCAACACTTTAGGAAGATCATATCTCTCAGATTTTAAAATGCAGATAGAAAAATGTTAGTAGCCATCAGTTAGACCTCACAGTTCCCACAAGCCTTATATGCCTTAGAAACCCTTGTAAGTGATTTACCACAGTGAACCTGAGATGGTGTCATTACAAAGACCTGTGAGACCAGAAAGGTAGTCTTGGCTGTAACCATCAGTTCTGTTTTCTATAGAGATGTTGCTCAAACAGGGGCAGGAAGAAATACTGGCGTACCATAGGGAGTAGGATGTTTAAATGGTGAGTTTCATGTGAAAAGGCTACTCTAGCTTCACTTTTGTCTCCATTAATCTGTTCCAATAATTAGAGTGAGGTAAATATTTACCCCTAGTGCTGGACTGCACTAACAGAAACCAGGACCTAGACTATGCTGACAAGCAGAGCTGGCCAGTGGCTCTGCTGTCATGCACTCAGGTGAGAGGAGCATGTCTGCCACCTTTCTGGCTATGCTATCTGTCTCTGGACCTCTTAGAAAGACATAAGGGTTGGAGGAGCTCTGCTAGTGAAAGGTGTTGTGCTGGCAGCCTGGGGGTGCAGAGGTCCTCAGCCTTTGCCAGCCTGGTGGCATGATATGTTGAGGAATGCTGGTCTATTCTTCATGTGCTATGGGGAGAATCTCCAGGGAGTGTCTCCGGATACAGGGAGCTGGGAGGCCAAGGATGGTTCCCTAGCCTTTGTGGAGATGTCTAATGGAGGGCATGGTGTCCCTAGTATTCTAAGGATTGAACCTTTTGAAGTGGGAAAATGACAGTGTTTGGGATGGTGTTAAGACATTGTTCTGCATAGAAGAATGCTAATCTTGTCTCCTGTGTCCCACAAAGGTCAATTTTAAAATGAATTTGGGCTTTCTTCACTGATAAATCATCATGTGTGGTGTAAGAAAAGCCAAGCGCATTAAAACTTGTGCATTAAAAATTCTGCCTGGAATGAGAAGAAAATGTTAATATTTGTAAATAAATTATGTTTGTAACTTCTAGCAGGTTGGGGTAGTCCATCCCCTTGTTTGCAACAGTAAGCTAATTAGAATTACAAAAGCCATGAAGAAATACAAAGTGTTAACTTGATTAAATTTGGAAGGGGGCTGCCCACCTGTTCTTCTAAATATAAGTGACTCTGCAACATGACCTACTAGTCATCAGAGGTGTATAAGCCAGTTAAAGCTTGCACTGAGCCCTGGCTCAGGCTGGGCTCCCTGTCCGTGAATTAGGGCAAGCCAAGGAAGGGAGAAGCCTGGAAGAATGTCTTGGCACTACTTCCTGGCTCCCATAGTGACCTTAGATACAGATCACTTTATGTAATATTTTTTTCAAATCTGTATAGTCAGCTCTAATGGCTCGTTGATCCCAGCTAAGCTCTCTGGCTTGGCTCTGCTGTCAAGTGTTCTTGTTTGCCTGGGTCTAGTAAGTTATGTGGCTTGAAGCTACTGGCATTTCCTTACTATATGGAAATGAATTCAAAAGCTCCATTGTGATCACTTGTTGAAACAGCTCTGACATATCACACTAAGGTTCCCTGATGCTGACAAGCTAAACATCTTTCACTTGGTGCCCAACCCTGCCAAGCAAACCTGCTTCCAATCTTACCTGTGGTGTGAAGGAGGTGTCTTACAGAAGCTCATTTAAACAACTTTGCACCATCTTCTCAATAGAATTGAGTCTGCATAATCTGCATGAATCTCTTAACTTAAACATTGAATCTCAATGCATCACTGCCTAGTGGGTGACAGTCACTATCCAAGTACTACTAATTAGCTTTTTATTTAAATGAGTCCAGACACTAAACTTTTGTGAGCATGGCATTCTTGCCAATTGCAACTCAGAGCAAAGCTCTGAAGTGCTCCTGTTAATTCCACATGCTCCTTTTAGGCACATTTTCTGTGTTGCTGTCCTACAGATACCTTCTGCTCTGCTGCTCGTATCATAAAATACAGGCTTATTATTTATTCTGCCTAACATATCAATTTTCATAGGGGGCCCTGGCTATCAAGTATTAAATATCTGTTTTGGTGAAGTAATGTTATGTTTCCACTAATGCTGTAACTCTGCCTCACTGCAGTGAGCCTACATTGGTTGATCTTAAACCCTTTAGGATGCACTGGGTAGCAGCTTCCTTTTTGAATATTTGTTATTTTCTTTCCCAGGAACACTAATTTGAAGAAGCAGCCCACCTTCTGATGATAATATAGAACTTGACTGTTACTTGCAGTTTGATGGCGTGTTGGCATTGAAATTCTGTCTTCACTCCAATTTTATATGTTTTATTTATATACATCATATATTGCATTTGTTATCAGATTAAAAATTGTATTCTCAGTGACTTCCATGGCGATTTTGAAATAGCTGTATATATTGCATACATAACAAGCTTTGCAGCTGAGTAATGATTTACATCTTCCCAAGTTGCATGATTTCTTTGTCAGGCTTATTAAAAACTCTCAAAGGGCACTTTATTTTTACCTCCCTTCCCTTTCCCTGCCATTGTATCTGTAATTCAGTGCTGTCAGAAGCCACAGGGGAATGGCAACCCTCCACAAGCAGGGAGGCCAGCAACAAGTAGTGCTGGCTTGAAGTCCTACCCCAGTGCCTTTGCTACAATTACACCTTAGCTCTGCTCTGCAATATCCTGCTTGTTTGTTCCTGGACCTCTTCTGAGCAGAGATTAAGGGCATAAAAATGAATTGTGCAAGACTCTTCTTTATAGTGATTTTACGCTGTGGGGAATTCCATTAGAGATTACATTTTTGGACCATAAAACTTTCAAATCTCTTCTAAACTGATGTGAATTCTAGTTTCCTGAAGTAAATAAGTACAACTTTCCATCCACCTGCCAAAATCAGGTCCATAAGGGCAGCCAAAATCTATTATTGGTTTACACTGGTGCAAATCTTCTGACGTTAAAGGTTGAATCTGTGTAACTGAGAGTGGAATTTGGCTTGTGGCCTTTGTAGTTTATATGGCATGGGTGAAAGCCTACAGTTCAGACTAAACTCTTGTAACCAGATATAAGAAGAGGGGGCTTTCAGCGGAAAGTGATGAAGAAAAGATACTTAAAAAAATAAAAAGTCTGTATACGTGCATGTGTGCATATGAGCGTTTGTAAATGCTCTATTTCTCCTTTGTATGTTAATAACCCTACATAAATATATTTACATTAAATAAAACCTGCAAATATATATTTATTTTGTGTTATAAATTCCTTAGAGAAGAGTAGCATTTTTTGGAAGTCTTTAATACATGTGAAAGAATGCCAGTCTGTTAACATTTTTCTCTAATGTAGAGAATGTTTGGGTGTCAACTTTGCCAATTTGTGCAGCTTGTAATACCCATCTGGTAGTGGTTAGAACTGAGGTTCCATTATAATAGTGAATTGTGAGAAGTAACTGTTGCTTTCTTCTTTCTTGCTGGCTTTTGTTTATATGTCCCTTTTTCTTTTTTACTATGACATCTTTAGATGCTGTGATCATCATTTTCTCAGTTGAATGCTTCTGTATTCCACCAAGAAAATCCAGTGGCTTTTTTTTTATATGTTAGGTAACTTTAGATAATGTTAGAAGCCATGAACTTGAAGAATTCAATTAAGCAGAAATTATAATGATGATTTCTTAGAACAACAATATTTTGGCTATGGAAAGGAGACTTGTGTATAGAAAAATTTCAAAATAATAACACTGCCTCCTTCCGAAGAAAAAAGAGAATAATAGGAATGGCTGCTTTAGTTTAATGACAATTCTAGAACAGCAAATTTGCACTGAATTAAGTCTGTAGCAGCTCCACTGAAGCAAAAGGAAGTACTCAAGATTTATATGGTGACCACCTTTTCACTGTTGCCTTTCTTTACACACTTTTGGTGATTTCTTCACAAAGCTCAGTGACTTCAAGCAATGCCAATGGGAAAAGAGGGATCTTCTAAGCTTTGAGAATATAAAAGAGGGCATCCAGGGCCAAACTGGTTATCTATGGTTTTTAAGCACTGCTTGTCAGAGCACCAATGTTTTATTATAAGCGAGGGAGTGATACCTAATATATTATAGCAACTGGAGAGGGTTCTTGGCCCACAGCAGAGTGCAAGTTGCTTGAAATCTGTGGAGTCTTTCACAAGTGCGACTGAAAATAATTTGTCTCGCCCTCTCTGTCCAGCAAGAGGGTTTAGAATCTGAGTCTCAAGGTGTTAAAAATATGAATTGTGATTTCCCATAATGTTTTGATGTGCATTAACCTCAATGGATCAACTCATGCTTTTGGTTTTGCCTTGAATTTTTGTTGTCTGGTGTTTGCAAACAGTAATTTTCTAAATCTTGTGCTAGTGCAAAATCTATCTTTAAGTCAGAAATTATTTTCCTCACAAATGTTACTAACATGTTTCTGGATCTATGAGTGTTTAAATAAGATTCTTAATAAATTTAGCTCGGAGGCTGTTTTACCCTCCTGTGGGAAATCAGAATTTGGGATGATTATTGGATGTTTCCTTTCTGATTCTGAAAGAGGGAAGGAAACTGAAAACAGAAGGGTACTTCTTGAGGGAACAGCTGTACTGGTAGTCCCATGGGGTTTTCTCTGAAAACATGGCTGTACAGACACTGAGATGGATGAACATCTTCTGTCATCTGAGCCTGCCTAACAAATGCGCTGAATTGGGTTGAGAGAGGGCAAAAAGCTGGATAGTTCTGGCAGAAATGAGGAGAGAAAAAAAAAGAAAAAAGAAAAAACAGGCCAGTTCAGAGCACCAAAACTGGCTTCAGCTCTGCTTTTCAATGGCTGCAGTAAGAAGACTCTCTAAAAAATTCTGTGTCTTGTCCTGGTGTGTTGCAGGAGATGTGCAAGAATGGTGGCTTTTTCTGTTTGTTTGTGGTTTTGTTCTTTTTTGGGGGTGTTTTTGTTGTTGTGTGTTTTTTCCTCTCCTGAAGTTCTCTGCCAATGTTATGCAATGCTATAATCTTGTGCTTTGTGAGGAGAAAGTTCATATTTCAATGGAGACAAAGCTACTAGGTAGGGAAGGGCCTGACTACATTAAAAACTAAACTGTTGTGGCCTTTATTTATCTTGATAGACATAGAAAATGAAGTTAATCAAGAGTGACTTCTTCATGTATTATCCCTTTCCTCATCTGTGAAGCTAATATCAACACCTAACAATTCTGTAATGTTACATACCATACTCAAACTTTTTTTTCTCTCCTGTTTTTCATCAGCACTAACTTTGGCTTAGATGAATAGTGAAAATATAACATAAATGAGATACAAGGATATGAGGAATGACATGCTTTTGAACAGTTTGTAGCAAGTAACAGGATTCTGGCTTATGCTATGGAGCAGGGTGACAAAATGGCCCTAGGCAGCATGAGCAATCCTACCCTGGGGAAAGCCAATGTTGCTGCTGCTCCCAGCTCTGGCCTGGGGAAGGTGAGGGATGATGGCCAGTGGATGAAGAGGGGGATGCGGGTGCAGGCAGGTGCCAGTCCCCAGGCTCCTTTGGGGCTGGTGATGCATAGCAGTAACTTGTATATCTCGGAAGTGGGGCTGTTGCTTGAGAGCTAACCCTATCGGTAATACTCTCATGCTTCTCTAGTTAGAAAAATAAAAGACATCAAGACATACTCATACAGCAATAATTACTAGAAACACTTTACACCCACCCACCTATTTATGCAGAAAATTTGGTGTTCTGGCAAAATCATTTTTTTCAGGACAGGTGATCAGTATGTAGATTTAAAAGGCAACAGTGGACAGATGGGAGATCTGTGTTTCAATATCTTCTGAATAATCACCACCCTAAAATTTTCTGTGGGAGTTCTAAAACCTGTGTTCGTGGAGGATGTTTAAAACAGCAGAGGTAGTATGAAGTGTTATGATCCTTTGAATTATCTATCTAGTATAGATTTTAATTTTTAAGTAGTGGTTTCTTTGGTAGCAAGACTCAATTTAAATATAGTGTACTGTCTACTAAGTCATTTAAATAAGCCAGGAGATGTATGTATTCTCCAAGTTTATGTAGGGAGAAGTGCAAAACAATGCAGCACAACTAGTTGTGATATGAAGATACTGGCATGTATTACATGATGTGTAGGACAATATGGGGATCATGAGGATGAACTCTAAGTAGCCTGTGATCTTAATGGAAAAATTGTGAAGCATGTACAACATTGTACTCACAGGTTTCCTTTGTTATGCTTTATATTGTAATGGATACCTGGTGACCAAGGAAACTGGTTTCTGCTGCCTGTTGGGGATCAGTTCCTAGCAAATAAATTATCCCCTTCATTTTCCTTATATGGGTTTTTATTCCTGATGGAGTCTTTTTTCCAGCTTTCTTTTCTCTCCTTTTTCTTTTTTTCTCAACGGTTCAGAAAACAAAAAGCATGAAGTATGTAAACAGATGGCACTGAGTAGATGCTAAACTTCTGGAATAACTGTTTACAGGATCAGGCTTTCTGCTTTCATGTATATGTACAATTCATATTCAGGTATGAAACGCTAAAGGACTTTGCCTAAGAATCCTGCTATTGCTAAAACCAGGGAAAGTTTTGCTATCTCTTTTTTTGGTTATAAAATTGTGTTGTCGTAAGCCTCTTTCTTTTTAACTTTCTGGTAGGAAGTTCACTAAAGTGTTCACCAGAGAATTCAACTGCAGAAAACCACTCTGCTAAGCTTGTGAGCTCAATCATTTGCCTTTTAGGAAAGGATTATGACAAATCAAAAGTTAAGCTCCATGCCTCTCCTTGCAAAATCTTAATTGCTGTAAGCAAGGCATCCAGCAGAGCTGCTGAATAGCATGGTGTAAGACTTGCCACTGTCAGTTTCTGCAGGTTTTGCTAGGTTCTTCTGTGGCTTTTCTTCATATCATATGAATTTTGTTTTCCACAACTCTGTTAGAAACTCATAGAAAACTGGAAGAGTAGTGAGCAAAGTTGTTTTAGCTGCCTTTAGATTACTGAACCTCTAAGCAACCAAAAGACCTTTTGCTGTAAATCCCTTTTTAAAAATAATAATCACAAGGATTAGAATCTAGGATTGGGGTTTTTTGTCTTGTTTGTTTTAAATTTAGGGGTGAGGGAAGAAGAGAGAGAAGGACACACACAGAGACGCCTTACCCCCTCCTGACAACCATCTACTCTGCATTTATTATTTATTTTCCTTTAAAATGAGGGTATTATGTCACTACCTTGGACAAAATGTCTAATACCTGGGTGGGTAAGGATTTGGTGAGATTTGTATGTCATTTAATTCATTATACTGAAGCATCACCTTAACCCATTGAGGGTAATTCTGGCGTTTTGTGTGAAGTAGGGTACACAGAGTCATAGGGTAATTTCACACTGGCTGGGAGTGGGAGGCTTTTGCAATTGAGTAGAACAGGGACTCTTGCCTCTAGAAGTGACAAAGATCACCTGGCCTGATGAGGGAAACTCTCACGGAGAATGAAAAAAACCAAAACCTCAATGTGGCAGGCTGACTTGTGGTAACCTTTCTGTATTGGAATGCCAGGCTAGAGGACACATTTTATGGAGGCTTAGAGCAAATCACATCAAAAGACTGACACTAGGTTGTCTGAGTTTACTTTAAATGGTTCAGTTTTTGTAAACGCCTTTACTTCTTGTGTATTGTTATACTGAACCAGTGGCGTTTCAAATTATATTTTCAACAGTTCGGATATTCATTCTTAAGCCTTTTGTGACAAACCGGTATTCTTTTAAACAAGTATTTTTCTTTATATTGGCATGACTCCATGAGCAGTAATAATGACTTTTTTATCAAGTAATTTTCCTGTTGAAAAAGGGAATAAGAAATTTATATTTTTTTAAGTGGGAAAAGTTTTTGGCTATTTTTTGCCGTTTTAATTGAAATCAAAAACTTTGTGCAGTGTCAAATTGTGATTTAAACACTCAGAACTGAAAAGTTAAAAATGGCTTGGTATTAAACATATACTTTATTTTTCATAAACTTTTAATAAACTTTTCAGCATGATTGTAATTATGAACAGATGAACATGAACATGGTGTTTGGTATCAAAGATTTTGCTACTGGCAAGGTAAATTTTCCCTGCAGCTGCAATACAATAAGGGATTTTTTTTTTTGTCACAAGAATTTTGACTGATTTCAGGGACCCAGTTTTGTGACTGCATTCTGAACCTCTTGGTACTGTGAAGAGTTTAGAGTTTCTAACAGGCCCTATAAAGCAAAACCAAGGTTAATGGTAGAAAGCATTGTAACTATCTGTTCTGTAGATTAAATGTGGCTGTCTTTTCTGTTTAGGTCAGTATCCTAGATGTTCAATTGGCTCTGGGAATTGTTAATAGGCTCCCTCCGTCTGTAGGTGATCAGTGTGAATATTGCTGAACTTGACAGCATCTAAAAACTATTTGGTGGCATGTGTGGAGTAAGTTTGGAAATCCCAGCTTTTAACAGACAGATATCTGTGGTAAAGGAGCTGCACTCACAACTGGCAGTCCTGTTGGCACTTTTGATGCAGACACAGGGTGAATGAAAATAAACATCCTGCTGACCCCTGGATGTAATTCTTTGAGTCAGGTCTTAGATGCCTCAATGAGGGAGTAATGTTGGCTCGCCCTATTTTGTACCCATTTGGGATTCTCCATCTCTAAGGCCCCAGTTCGGCATATGTCACACGATACTTACCTAAGATAGGGATTCCCTTTCCCAAATGGAAGATTCCAGCAAGGGATTTGCATGTATTCAGAAGGTTGAATACTTAAAGCAAATGCCAGAACTTTTGGCAGCTTTTTTTTAAGGCAGCTGATTTTGTTTCCTTCCTGGTAGGTTATGGTTGGATGGCTTTCCTTTTCTCTGGGAACAACAGTATAATGAAGGAGACATTCCTGTGAAGTTAGATCCAGTGCCCATCAATAACAGAAAATCAAAGACAGTATCACCAGCAATTAAAGCTCTTTCTGTTTGTCAGTCTGCTAGTATTTTTAGGAAGCTGATGGAATTTGGCTTGTCATCTAATGCGTTGATCCTTTGCCAAATGTCAGGTCCCCTGACCAGCCGCCCAAGTCACTCTACCAACTGTCATCCTCCCTTGCAGAAAGTGGAATGCACTGAAGTCGGCGACTTGATGAAGAATTAACAGACTCTGCCAGCATGCTCTAATTAAACAACTATATAGAGAACAGCTGTGAAAAATTCATCAATCACAGAATGTTTATTATTGGAATTAAAACACCTCATAACTAATGCATAGATTTGCATTGATTACCACCTTCTAGAAGGATCAAGTGGTGCCAGCTTACTGTGCCTGGGCATTTTGAACGTTTCTATTGCACTGTCACCCATCTGCCTCTGGTTTGTTAACCATAGTTAAAGGATTGATCAGCTTCTTTGCAGCAAGTCACGATCTACATCTGTATAACTGTGATGTTGAACACTAGAAGGGACTCAATTCACTCTGTCTTGTGGTCCATGGGGTATTTTTGTATCAGTCTTCTAGGCGCATGGAGAGGACTCTAGATTTATTCACACTTGAGTAAATCAGAAGTAATGTGGCAAATACTAGTTTAGTTACATTGGCTTATAACCATGGTTAGCTCAGAAACAAGATCACAGCAAATTGCCCAATTTCAGTTTCTCCTAGCATTTCACTGACTAATAGTAGTGGCAATTGTGTGTATCCCTTTTTAACAGGAGGTCTCCTCAGGCAGTATATGTTGCAGTCAAGCTGCTAGAAAACACAATATACAGAATATTTTGTAAGCTGATGATTGTCTCATGCTTGTGTGTGCTCACATTTGTATATATTCAATGCAATGTATTTGTGTTGGTAATAGCAACATCTTTGCTTGGTTTGGAAGCAAACCTAGGTCTATTTCCGTCAACGTTTACAAGGATTTATGCAATATGTATACAGGTGCAGTTCTGAAGTACTTGATCTATGTGTTTAGGGCCAATACAAGGCCTGAGGTCCCACTTAAGCCCTCAAAACTTGTGGTGCTCTGCCTAGAACCATTATGTCAAAAGTAAATGGAACAAACTTTAGTGTTAGAGTTGTAATATAACATACTTCTACAAGGCATGACACTGAGCAGAAAAGCGCAAGCAAGAGGTTGACTCCAAGGTTCTGAACCTGTGATGAGGTCTGTCGTGGTCTTCAGTGCTCATGAAATGGTAGTTACGGAATCATGCACTCAGCAAGCTGGGATTAAATGCTTTTTCTCATCTAGAAAGAACTCTTGAAAATATTCAGTGATCTTGACAGAGTTTGAAAAAGGTACTGATAGACAGGCTGAAAAAAAATTGGAAAAATTGCAAATGAGAGAATTTATAATATTATAATTTGATTAAAGAAAATGACTGGAATCCAGTCATGGAATGTTTTGACGACATGATAAGCAGTGGTATTTGTGTTTACCTTAGGATGTCATTCTACCTTGTAGCACAACAGAAATATGGTTATCTTGGAGGAGGTTGACTGGAGGCCTTTAAATCATAAAATTAAAAACAAATACACGATACGGTGTGGGGATCTAAACTTCAGATTTCTGCCAGATAAGGTTACCAGCCAATACTTCATGGCTGTAATAGAAACTGTTTTGTTTTGTATTTTAAATCAACTTTTAAGCCAAACTTGAGTATTACCCACAGTTGTGCTGACCTGTGGATGAGGCATTATAAGCAAGTCTTACTACTGTATGATTAAGTTGAGAGCTAAGTAACAATTTTTTAATGAATAACTGAGACTTCTCATGTCAAGAGATTGAGACTATAACTCTGCCTAGAAAAGAACAGGAAAGAATCTCATTGTATATCTTAACTAATGACTTAGGTGGCATTTATGAGAGCTGAATGAATTCAAGAAGTTAAGGAACCCTTTCTTTAATGAGCAGGGTGAACAGAGCTCATTCAGTTAACTGTTACACATTTTTCTCTTTCTTTTGACAGGCACTTTCTGAGATGCTGAGCACAGCCCACATCTTCAAATAGTCTTTTTACTAAGATGAGGAAAAAGAACCTTTCTGATGGGTCTTTCAGAGATTCTGGTGTCAGATGCTTTTCTGCTTTCACACAGGCTTGATGCTGAAGTTACTGTTGACTTCAGTAAAGGTAAGACATTAGATTTGTTGCTTTGGTTTTTTTCTCATGAGATCAAACTGGGCATGTACTTATATTTGCCAGCCACAGAGTACTACTGGGATTGGCAGCAGCAAGACAAGGTAAAAAAAATCAACACAAACAGCGAAATATTTATTGATACAAAATGTAAATGCTTTGTGTACTTTGTGACGACTCATGAAGATTGTAGTCATGGCCAAGCTGAATTTCCACTTACATGGACAGATGACTGGCAGAATGTGCTCTGCTATTTAAGTATATTCACTTCCTAGCCTTGTACAAGGAGATAATTTGTAAACTCTGGAGAATACATGCTGTCTGTTGCTGAGGCAGGTCTACTAAGGTGCTGTACTTAGGTGCCATGCTCAAACCATGGTAACTTATTTCTGACATAAGAATGTCCTTCTTAAACTGCTCTGTCACATGTTCATGCATTGGGGAGGGCATCAGTACTGAACCCAGTGCATGCAGGTCTCTAGGTGTCCAAAAACTCCATGTGTTTTGGAGGACAAGAGGGAGGTTTTAAAATGTGTCAGCTTTTACTGCATTGAAGTGTTTGACTTTACTGCCATACTTGCAATATTTCTTCCATTTAAGAAGAGTAAGGAATACTACTAATTCAGCAGCAAAGTTAATTAGCACAGACTGTAAATGTTTATTTGTTTTTTAATAGCAGCAAATGCATTATAAATGACTCCCATGTTCATCTATTGTAAAACCCTGTGGTTAGAGTAATTTGTAATGTAGCTTTTTCTTATGATAGATGTTGGCATTCCAAAAGCACAAATATGAATTTGCTATTAACTGTGGAATAACCAGCCATGTGAAGTGTAATAAATGTGCTAAATTTTAACTATGACTTGCCATGTGAAGAAGATTAAAAATATCACATGTATATTGATGGATTTTGAGCTAGTTAATATACTCCTTATTTACTTTCAGAAACCTGCTTTTGTAGGCTTCTCAAATCTGAAATAGTATGTTTTTCATAAACATGGATTCACTACATCTAAGCTCTAAGTACATTCCGATAGGTTTTAGCTTTTGAAATAAGAGTGAGGAAACAGTACACTTTATCTGTTAGACCGAAAGCAACTTCACACATGCTTATGAAAAATCGATAACAAAATTTAATTAAATTTTGAGAAAGTTAGACTTTTTATACAAATTTTTGGTGGCAAGTAGTGTTTTTGTAACATTGTAAATGTACCTAATAGTGTTCCAAAATGAGTATTTGTCAACATTTGAACAGAAATAATGAAATCTGTTTTAATACACCCCTTCATTTGATGTAGTTCTGTGTGGCCATTCTTACTTCAGATTAAGTGTATACCAAGGTGTCTTGTTAAATTATATTTTTATAGGTCACTCTTACATAGTACAAACTTATGTTTCATTTCTGAAATAACGCAATCTGTGAATGAAGAGCTGCTTTATAGTCCTGCTTCATGCATGACAAACTTTTTGTACTGAACTGATTCCCATTCACCTAAATGAGGAAAGCTAAGCAGATTCAGGATTAAGACAGTTATATAATAAAGAGGGGAATTAGCGAGGTGCAATTTCTGCTGTGAGGCATTTTCCTTAGAGAAATAGGTTTTATAGAAAGATTAAGAGAATTGAGAGCAAGTTTGGATTTCTAGAGTGGGAACCTTCAGTAGGTGTGGAGGACAAAGTATTTTAGAAATTACAAAAAGAGAAGCAGTATGCAGAGGGCCAGGTTAGGGGGAAGGGCAGGTGTTATGGGCAGAAAGAGAAGTTACACATACCTAATTCAGTTCAAAGCAGAAAACTGAGAAATTGACATCCCATATTGTTTTTGCCTTTAGTTTTAAACAAGTTTTGCCCTTATGAGAAAGAAATCACCACTTTTAATACCTTAATCAATGCTGTCTTGTTTTCTGCAACTACAGTGTTTTCATAGTCTTTTCAGTCTTGCCTGCTGGTCAAACTTTATTGAGCCACTTAAATTGATTAAGGCTTTTCCAATTTTGCAACTTCATCTCTAATGCAATGAATCAGGTGACCCAATCATCTTTTCAGTGTTATTTCTGTTTCAAGAAGAGAAGTTTGGAAGATTATTGTGCTGTTGATATGCTAGATTCTTTATTGGCAATATTTTTAGAAAGAACCAAAAATGATATAAAAAACACTGAACTTTTTTCAGAGAACAAGAGGAACATCTTATATACATACTTGGATATACTGTTGGAGGCACGGAAATGTCACCATAAAGGCTGAATATTATTTGCTTGCACAGCAGGAGGTCATCTTCTGGGAAGATTTGGCTTTGGTATGAGAATCAGAGCATCTACCACACATTTTTCAGGATATTGTCTGCATAAGCATGCATTTTCTGAGGAATTCTGAGTAAACAAGTTTTTTTTTTTTAAGAAGTGTGTTTCTATATAAACACATGTGATTTATTTTTGGACTTTAATCTTGACTTCTGTATACAGTACCTATAACTTTGGCTTCTAAAAAAGTTCCCACTCAAATGGCGACTACTTGCTTGTTGAAGAAATAGTGTTTTGGTGAGAAAAATTTACTTGTTTATTAGCTATTGCTTGCTTTACACTTTTCATGAAGATATTTGCAAATGTCTCATTAAAGCAACAGATCCAAAAGAGTGCAAAGGTGTCATCTGATGTAACATTCTGAAGCAAACTGGACTTCTCACTGGCTTATTAGAAGTTCATTCCAATTGGAGTAAAACAACCTGTAAAGCTCTGGGTTGTGTTTTCTTAGGCTTAAAAGACTAGATGCACATCTGACAAAGGCAAAATTGCTTCATACTTGCTTGGATATTAAAAAACCCCGAAACAAAACAGAAAAAAACCCCATCCCTGGAGCTTGATCTGCACTCAGCGTCAGCATTGCTGTTGGGCTGGTGAAGGGGATTAGGGGAAGAGGAGAGGAGCAGAACACTGATGTGCAATTCTATCCTTTTTTTCAGACTCCTACCTGTCATGGTTTAACCTCAGCTGGCAACTAAGCCCCACACCACTGCTTGCTCATTCCTTGCCCAGTGGGATGGGGCAGAGAATTGGAAAGGTAAAAGTGAGAAAACGTGTGGGTTGAGATAAAGACAGTTTAATAGGTAAAGCAAAAGCCACATGGCAAGGAAAGTAAACGAAGGAATTCATGCACTCTTTCCCACCAGCAGGCAGGTGTTCAGCCATCCCCGGGAAAGCAGCATACCATCGCGCATAAGGGTTACTTAGGAAGACAAACACCATCACTCCAAATGTCCCCTCTTCCACCTCCTTCCCCCAGCTCTATATGCTGAGCACGACATCATATGGTGTGGAATATCCCTCTGGTCACTTGGGGTCAGCTGTCCCAGCTGTGTGCCCTCCCAATTCCTTGTGCACCCCCAGCGCACTCACTGGTGGGGTTGGCTGAGAGGCAGAAGAGGCCTTGACTCTGTCAGCACTGCTCAGCAGTAATGAAAACATCCCTGTGTTATCAACCCTATTTTTTCAGCACAAATCCAAAACATAGCCCCATACTAGCTACTGTGAAGAAAATTAACTCTACCCCAGCACAAACCAGGGGTTAATTTTATGAAGCGGGGCACCAGTCAGTGATTTTAAAAATTGGTGTGTGTTACTTAGGAAAGCTTGGGACAGTATGTAGTCATAGGATGGACTTCTAATCAATATGCCAAGCTGGCAAGAGGGGAGATAGGGAGATAGAAGTGTCCACAATCATCTAACATCTTGTGATCTCTATCTCTGATGCCAGTTGCTCTCTGCTTTAGTGGATAAATATAATACTTGTTCTTCACATTGTTACTCGGTGTTTTCCCACTAACTCCATGATTTTTTTTATTTGTTTCTCTTTTCTTTGTAACAAAACTGTACAACAACTTCATGAGAACTCATCTAGTCAAACAGTACCTCACCATAGTCAGCTGTTGCGTCACATGGCACACACGGCATTCCCGTACATCTCAGAGTTTTGTGACTCTGACCCTGAGACTGGGACATACAGTTCTGCCCACCCAAAGGAAATGAACCTACTGATACTGACTGACACAAATGTTTATAGGTATAGGTGTACTTGCAGAACAGTGGGCGATCATTTCCAGCATCCTCTTCTGTCTTATTCTGAGGTACACTTGCATCAGACAGGCTTTATACTTCTACTAGAGAACTGAAGGTAACTTTTACTTATAAGTAAACTCTACGTGATTCTTTCACATCCCATAATGTAGTGCTCAAAGGGTTCAGAGAAACTAGTTAAAGGTCTGGGGAATCTTCAAGAAACAGGGAAATCATTTAAGAGTGTTGAAAGCAAATGCATAGAATGAATTTTCTATATGTGTTTTGAAATCTGCTCTTTTGCTTTAAAGCTGTGACCAGAGCATCTGTTGTGGTTTAGCCCCAGTCAGCAACCAAGCACCACGCAGCCGCTCGCTCACTCCCCTCTGGTGGGACGGGGGAGAGAATTGGAAGAGTAAAAGTGAGGCAACCCATGGTTTGAGATAAAGACAGTTTAATAGGTAAAGCAAAAGCTGCCCACGGAAGCAAAGCAAAACAAGGAATTCATTCACTCCTTCCCATGGGCAGGCAGTTGTTCAGCCATCTCCAGGAAAGCAGGTTACTTGGGAAGACAAACACCATCACTCCAAATGTCCCCCCCTTTCCTTCCTCTTCCCCCAGCTTTATATACTGAGCATGATGCCATAATGTGTGGAATATCCCGTTGGTCAGCTGGGGTCAGCTGCCCTGGCTGTGTCCCCTCCCAGTTTCTTGTGCACCCAGCAGAGCACAGGGAGCTGAAAAAGTGCTTGACCAGTGTGAGTGCTGCTTAGCAACAACTAAAACACCTCCGCATTATCACCACTGTTTCCAGCAAAAATCCAAAACATAGCCCCATACTAGCTACCACGAAAAAGTTTAACTCTATCCCAGCTGAAACCAGGACAGCATCACAAAAGCAGTGTATCTTCCAGTGAAGTGCTCTGAGAAATGATTACACATGTTTGGTTAATACAGTGTTGTTATTCCATTGTGTCTTTTTGATCATAAGTGGTGGGACGGGAGCAGGTTAATGCTGGAGTCATGTGTTGTTTAATGACTTTCTGGGTTTGCTTACAGCAGCTTCACTTGCTGGTGTCGCAAATGAGCATTCATAGCATGTGCAGATGATACCTGTCTGTCAGGATGCTATTGCTCTTCATGCTGTTATCTCTGCATTTAGGTCCTGTTTGCAGTCACTTAGAGTTCTTATTAATCAACATGTTGATGGCAAAGTCAGTCTTATTTCAATGTCCCAGACTGTTTATGAGGTTGCTTCCTCTGGGGCCTAAATCAACTCTTGTGGTAATGCTGGTTTTTACTTTCTTATCTTAAATGGAGAATACTAGGCTCTCACCTCTGCTTACTATACATTGGAATTAGAATGGTGGGTAACAATCAACAAATGATATCTCAGGTATAAAATGTGTGTATCCAGATATTTCTGTCCTCCAGATCTGTGTCAGATTCTGTTGTGTTTAGCTATGTTTCCTTTGAAAATAACTTATCATCAAAACTTAATCTATCACTAATTTTCAAAAGATTAATTCTAAAGTTTCAGTTTTACAGATTTAAAAGATTGAATTATTTATGATACAAATTGGAAATATTCAATTTTTAATAACACACTGTGTAATGACATTGTGCTGTTATTCCCTGAATTTAAGCTTAGACAAACAGATATTTGGCACAGATGGGAAGAATAATCATAAACTTATTGTTACTAAAATGCCTTAATATATTTTCAGAGGGGATTTCCAATTCATATGTAGGTGTGGTGGTACTTTTCCAAGTTTGATAAAGACAGCAATGAGAGCTGAAATATTTTTAGCACCCTTATCAAGGGGAATACATTAGGAAAACTTTGTGAGTGTGTGCATCTATTTCAGGGAATCTTCTAGTACAAGTGCTCATTAATCCATGAAACCACTCACAGATGACTTCCTTTGAAAAAAAGGTGGTGCTACTTCTGGTCTCAATGAGTTTATATCCACTCTGCAGGGTTTCTGATTTGCTTGTGACTGAGGGCCATGAAGTTCTCCCTTTCTCTGTGCAGATGGCACATGTACTTCTTCCCCAGCCACTCTTGGCTCATACGTCACACTTGGAGCCTCAGTGCAGCCTGGCTAGAGTCATTCTTTGGCTAGTATTTAAGGTCAGTATTGCTGTGAGTTAAAATGCAGGAATAACATATGGAACAGTACATCCTGTAATTTCCAGAGTGCCTGTGAATTGGAGACTTTCACGTATGCAAGGTTTTAACTTCAATGTTTTATTTCTATGTTTTCATTTTAAATCAATAAATCTTAAAATATATTGTTCCAGAAAGAGAGACTTGAATTAGCAAAGCCTTGCTGAGCAGGTGATGGTTGAACCCCTGGATAGCAACTGAAAGGGAAAGTACTTTCTGCCTTCAGTAGTAAAAAGTTTTATCTCCCATTTGAAAATGCTACTGACACATCTATCAAGCAGTCTGACAGGGAAATTAAATTGGGTTAAAGCACTGCAAGAAGTCCAGATTATGTTCCTGCTGAGCAGTAACAAATTGTGGTGAACTTTATAAAAAGCTTCTTTCTGTTTTTCACAAAATAATGCAGTATAGAGCTAGTCAGTGGTCACAAGAGACACTGGGGAAACTTCTGGAAAAGCTTGGTATTCCTTAATAAGGAAATGAAATGAAATTATAGATGTGGCTTGCTTTCCTGCAGAGCCACTTGTGTTCTCTGCTCCTTTACAAGCATACCAAACCTGCACAAGGCACAATTTGCTTTATTGCAAAATGAAAAAAAAAAAAAATTACTTTCCTGATCATGAGGTAATATACCTGTGCCCAGGTTGCGGTCAGTCACCATTAACTTCCAGTGAACATGGTAAGAGATGCAGCTATTCTGCTGGAGGTCACAATGGAACCCTAATTTTCCCCCTGTGAATTTTACCCCAATATCAGATGAAGACTATATTAATTCAACTCACCTCATGTATGCAGTTCAACTAGACTGGCATTTCAGTAACTTTCCTTATCTTTCATTTATTTAGAGACGAGCTTTTATACACAGCTAGAATCCAAGTGCTTTTGAACTCAGGGATGTTCAGATCTAGAACCATAGCCTGTCCTTGCTTTTCTCTCTTATTATTCTATCCTGGCTCTGAATACCCTCCAACTTGAAGCAACTTCAGGCCCATCTCTAACGGCAATGAGAAACTATGAATGCTTGAAAACAGGTCTGGAGTTGTTTTCAGGCTTTGTGAACCTCAGACAGCCTTTTCACTAACATGAGTGTCAGGTTTTTAACAAAATCTGAAAGAGGGAAATGTTTCTGGTGTCAGGTTTCTTTATATTCTTCTGAAAATCTCTGCATTTGCATGAAAAATTAACATAGTTTACGTATTTGCATGTGTCTAGGTACGGATGATTAAGTAAAAAACTTTTAGTACGTGAGATCCTAGGTGTTTTAACAAAAGAGAATTAATTCTGTTAATTCTTCATTGTCTTTTCCAGAACAGTTGCATTTAACTACATAGCCTCGACTATTTTTGAGTAATACCCATGCATGCTTAGACTCAAAAGAAAAATAAAAAAGGAGGAGAAATTCCCTTCCATTTGGATGTTTCTCTTGCAGCATGAGCATTAAAAGACATTGGTCTCCAAATATCTTGTTTATATGGAAGTTAAGCTGCCTTCAAAAATAGATACAAATGAATGCAACTGCAAAATAAAGGATAAAGTTTATTAGACAAGGAAGGCTAATGTTGTTTAATGAAGTGTGGCATACTGATCTGTTTTAAAAGCCTTGTTCTTTCTCAGTAAGCAATAGGACTAAAATGTTTCTTTTATGGGCTTCTGCTTTACACGTTGCATGCTTGCCTTGAGGGATTCAAAACCTAAATAAACCTTAACTCACAAAAGATGTAAGTATGAGAAATCTCATCCTTTTTCTGGAACGGCTTAGGGGCTGATAGTTTATTTAACAAACTGGTGCCCTGATTTTGCCACTGACACACTTTGACAAAAAACCCCTCACAGGCATTTAAAGTTGCAAAAAACAAAGAAAATTGGAAACAAAGATGTGAGTCAATGCACAAAGCCACAAAGGTCTGCTGACCTAGGTGTTTTCAATATTTAGTAACTCTGTTTAAAGTTGCAGAGCTAGAATGATCTCAGAGAGAAGTCAGTAATGTTCTGATGTAATCAAACCAAATGAGATCTTCCTATGAGCTGTTGGTTGCTTGAGTTATTATGTACAGGAACTTACTCTGGGGAGGGGGAAAATCACATCTATGGAAAGACCTAGAAAAGTACTTACGAAAATCCTAACAGACTAAAGTGAAATTTAAATAGTGCATAGGCTTTGTGCCAGCTCATAAAAGGTGAATGTGTTTTATCCTTAGATGTCAAGATTGTTGAGTGGCTGAATTTGGGAATTGCTTTTGTTCTCTTTACTGAAGCAGCTGGGAGTTGTGGTAGAAGGCAGGTGCAGATGCTGACATAGCATCGCTACAATTAGCACTACTTCCCAGTGGAGTGTTAAGTGCCAAATGCAATGATGAGATCCAGTGCAAAAGTTGATGTTTTGCCTATGGATGTTTTTGTAGGAAAAATGCTGTTTTGAAACACTGATGCAAAACATTTTTCATTCCTTCAAGATTCCCTTCCCACTACCTAGAATTTTCTGGATACAAAATTTCATTCCATTTAAACAACTTCTTTTACCTAAAAAGCATTAGCTACCCATCAGGGAAGAAGGGGGTTACTTTATATGTCCAATCCCTTTCTCCTTTCTTATTTCCCCTTTTTTATACCAGGATGCAAGAAGAGGGTGTATGGAACAAACTGAGGAATGGGGAAACGGTTGGGCAAAAACCCCTTTTTATATCTTTTTGGAACCAAATAGGTGTGCTAGTTTGTGCTGGGGTAGAGTTAATTTTCTTCACAGTAGCTAGTATGGGGCTATGTTTTGGATTTGTGCTGAAAAAATAGGGTTGATAACACAGGGATGTTTTCATTACTGCTGAGCAGTGCTGACAGAGTCAAGGCCTCTTCTGCCTCTCAGCCAACCCCACCAGTGAGTGCGCTGGGGGTGCACAAGGAATTGGGAGGGCACACAGCTGGGACAGCTGACCCCAAGTGACCAGAGGGATATTCCACACCATATGATGTCGTGCTCAGCATATAGAGCTGGGGGAAGGAGGTGGAAGAGGGGACATTTGGAGTGATGGTGTTTGTCTTCCTAAGTAACCCTTATGCGCGATGGTATGCTGCTTTCCCGGGGATGGCTGAACACCTGCCTGCTGGTGGGAAAGAGTGCATGAATTCCTTCGTTTACTTTCCTTGCCATGTGGCTTTTGCTTTACCTATTATACTGTCTTTATCTCAACCCACAAGTTTTCTCACTTTTACCTTTCCAATTCTCTCCCCCATCCCATCAAGGGGGAGTGAGCAAGCAGCCGTGTGCTGCTGGGGTTAAACCATGACAATAGGGAACAATGAAAATACTGTTTTCCCATTCATTTACGTTATTTTCTATTTGTACATTTGGAAGGGAAGGGCAAAAAGGAAGGTAAAGAGATTTCCTTTCATGTAATGGGTGTTCTCACTTTTGTTGTATGAGTTTTTCCAACTCTCTTCTACCAGACTAAACTATCACATTTCCCCAACAGATTTCTATGCTTGTCTCATTCCAAGTCAGAGCTGGCTTGTCAATGATTACTTTCTTAGTACCCGTTTCTGACATTGTAAATCTTGAATTCTACTGTAACTATTATATTAAGATTCAACCCAAAATTCTTCAAATAAGCAAAATTTTCAGTTTCTTTTTATGTGCCTGGGATGTTCATGTTTCTCAGAAAGCAGTATCTCAATATGATTTTACTTTGTGACCAGAAAAATTATTGAAGTTTGTCAATGATAGGGTTAGTAAACCTACTGATCAAAAGGGAATTTGAGCACATGATTCTGAAATGTGCAAACAGATTATACTACTAAGTATATATTTAACAGGATAGACATTGTAATTAAATTCTACTTCATGGTGTCCTGATGTTTGTTTAACACTGCAATGCTCTGAAATTGACCTAGACTTGCCTAAAACTCTCGCTGTTGCAAGATGGAGATCTGGGGGGAGTAGGCATATATGATTTCTCATATTGTCTAGAGTAGGTAAATTCAAATCCCCTGAACATTTTTTCCTATTTTGCTGTTTTCAGCCCTGTGAAAACTTGGCAGTAAGTGCAAGTGGAAAAGAATAAAAGAAAAATGAACTAAAGTTTGATTTTTATTTCAGTTTGTTTCATCTGAAATAATTCACTCAACCCTTTTCAGACTTTTAAAAACCTATTTATTCCTGGAAATATAAATTTAAAGCATAATTTAAAATTTATGACTCATTAAAAAAGATGACATACAGGTATACCCTAAATTGGACTAAACCCCAGCATCACAAACTCTCCTCAACCAAAAATCTTATTCCTCGTTACTTACTCTATCCTTAGACAAGGATGGACTTAGACCAGTTCAAGAAAAAAAAAAAACAAAAAACCCCACATTTTATTTTGACTTCCATTTTATAGAACAATTAGTAGTATCTCCTATTCCAGTTCAAGTAGTTTTGACTGGAAAATAAAATAATTTGTTTCTTTTCAAATGATATTATTTTTCCCAGATACGATTTTCCTCTGAAAAGTTTTGCTTCCAGTGTTGTTCTAATTTGCTGAGGGGGTTGGGAGGGAGTCAAGCAGGAGAACAGGGCAGACACACCTGTGTTAATGAAAGCTTTCCAAACAGTTCTGCTCTGTATGTAGTATTTTCTAGAGCTGTTTTTTTTTCCACTGAGTAAGGGATTCTCCCTCATATCTACATTTGTAATTTCATTGTTTCACATATTAACTAATGCATACAGCAAATCTTTAATTTTCAATACCTGGTGGCTAAAGATGAAAATGGGTCTCAGAGTAACTGCAAAATGAGCTTTAAATTCTAATTAAAAATCATCTTATCAACACTACGTTTCACATTGTATAGTTACGAGTCTGATATTTTCTGAAATGGTTACGCTAGATTACTTTATAGTACTTTGTGATTGAGAGGGAGCATGACTGTCTTTTGAACAATTTATTTTGCACAGCAGGGTGACTTAAATTAGTGTGACTGACATCCTCCTAACATGCCTAAAAATCTTTGGAACAATTGATCTGAAACTTGAGCGTTTCCATTCTGATTGGATCAGAGCACAAGGAAGAAGTTGGATCTGCTGGATATGTAAGCATATTCACATAGCTTTTTCTGTTAAATCCTGATCCAAGGTGTATCTAAGCAGGTGTGTAAACTTCAGCACTGCTGGATGAAATGGAAAAATTCTGGCCCAGAAGAAACCGTCACACTTCACAGGAGCAAAAATGAATCCAGGAGTTTACCCAATGAGTAAATTGACAAAATGCAGGTGCTTAAATGTTTGAGGGAAATACACGTAAAAGAGATGAGGAGAAAAATATTGCAATGGTTGACATTTTCTAAGGTGAAGGATCTTGCATATATAAAACCCCAATTAATACCAAAGATGCTTTCCCTAGACTAAAACCTAAAACTGAAACCTAAAATTTTTCCCTGGACTAAACCCTAAAAAAACTTTCCTTGGCAATGTTGCTGTTAATCTGCAGCATGTAATATACTGTTTACTTGAGCAGGGAATCTCTTGTATGGAATATCATTGCCATGTCCCTCCCCAATCCGAGTCACTAATTTGACTTCCTTAATACATTTTGTATAAAAATTGTGCTAATAGATCTTTAAGCACCTGTCTGTTTTATCTGGCCAGTAGAGTAATGCTAGCATTATAAAAGAAAAATTGGAAAATAGTAGCCAGCGATCAAAGCATCAGTCTAACAAATGAGATTATATTTTTAAATAGTTGTGTCCTTTCTGCTGTTTGAGTATGCACCTGTGATGCAAGCCAACGCATCCCCCAGGGTGGGAATTGATGTATATATGATTAGGAGCTGCAGAACAAACTACCCAGAAGAATTAAGCACTTGTGTAAATGAACATGCTCTGAACTCCAAAAATCTGAACTATCCTCTAGCTGTACAACAGTATATTTGCAACAGTAAATATATATATACACAACAGTATACTTACAGTATAACTGTAAGTATATTGCTTTTTAAGGATACTGTCACAAGGTAATAGAAAAAAATTTTGAGTGGAAATGCACATGTGCATCCTATTGAAATACCTGTGTGAACACTGGCATGGTCAGACTCAAATGAAGTTACTAGGTCTTGTATTTGTCTGGCTGAGAGGTGAGACAGTCAAACTTCTGGCCTCATGGTTAATTGTTGAAGTTTTAAAATTTATTTTAGACAGATATTAGACTTGTTCAACAGCATCTCTTTAAAAGCTTGCATCCTAATGCTTCAAGATGCAGAATTTCAGAACTCTATAAGAATACACAAGTACTACTACATCACTCTCTTGGTATACTTGTTTTGCCTTAGAGGTGTCATTACAGGTTTTTAATTTAGGAATAGATTAACACCATAAAGAAACAATTTATTTCCTGGACACTCAGAAGAGAAAATACAGTTGTGTGTGGAATGCTTAAAGTAACATACACTATAGTAGCTGAAACATTTTCTAGTGACAATGTGCGTTTTTCTGCTGAAATGATACTTCAGTGTTGCACCTCACTTATCAGGTTAAAAACGCTTTTGCATTGACCCTCATGGTAATAACATGACAGCACTAAAGAAAGGTACAGTCTTTCCCCCTTAATCCACTTGCCTTGTCCATTTCTCCCATAAGACAAATGCAAGCTAGCTGGAACTAATGTAGGTTGAAGGGGAAGTGAAGTTAGCAAAGGTTTGTGAGTTGACTGAGCATGTGCATGTCCTTTGGTACCCCCACAATATGTTGTGGGGTTGTTCAGTCAGCTGAGAATTGAGGTCTGGAGTTCAGTTGGTATTTAGCACAAATGATGTCATCGTACCTACAGGGTACACTTATATGGCAGGGTTCATGCTGATGCTAAACACATATTGATATGTAGTTTGTTATGCCATGTGTTAAGCTTATGCACTATTACTGATAGTGGCACTAAAGATGTATTTTGCGTCACTACGTATTATGCATTTTGGTTTGGAATATTTAGTAAATATGTTAAGGCAATGGCTTTCCTAAAGATCTGGAGACAGGTACATGAATGCAGTTTTTGTGACATTCTTCACTGAGATGCTCACCTGGTAATTCTCTATTTGTTCCTAAAACTCTAGGGAATAACTTCTTTTCATGTGTCTGGATTGGGTGTTGGGGAGCACAGGCCACGGGATAAAAGGGAGACAAATAGTAAATAGAGGCAGAGAAAAAGTGTGATGGTGAAGGTTTGTATGGCGAGGCATAGCTAATCTGTAAATTACATTAAACTTTGTTTAAAAGAGATAAATCAAGCCAAAGCTGGAACAATTTGCCTGTATGCAACTTTAAGTACTGACAAGTTAGGCAGGGTGTGCAATAACTGCTATTCCATAATAACAAGCAGTAGTAATAGCAACCTTGCTATTGTGTGGCACCCGTGCACCCTGAGCCATTAAACCAGACATCCAAAAACCATCTCTCCCAGCAAGCATTTTCACATCCCTCCAAGCACTAGCTCAGTCCCTCTGCTTTTTCCTTCAGTTGCTATGTTTATGGCCTCTTTCAGTTTTCATCTGCTCACAAAACAACAATAACCAGAGGGTAAGGAGGAGCTGCTAAAACCTGGTTTCTAGAAAGGATGGCATGCAGGGATCTGATCCTGCCTTCGAATCCAAGGAACAGGAAAAACTGCAGTGCATGCATTTATACTGGAATTATCTTAGGTTTAAGAGAGTACCCAAAAGCTACCTTGAAGCCAAATGCCACTTTAAGGCCACAAATGGGCCATCTTAAAATTTCATTCCAGCAACAACTACAAACGTGCAGTTTCCCTGAACTTCACCCAGTGGGACTATGGCATGTTTGTAGTATCTGAGTATCCCTTGCAATAGGTACAGAGTATGTGTGCACCTGTTCTCTAGGTGTTGGTGTTTTTGGGCTGCATATGATTGGTAGTTGTGTCTTTCCCCAACTACTCGTCTTATTTGGGATCATTCTTTTTCCTTTTGATCTCTAAGTAGTAATAATTCCTGTTCTGTTACATTTATGTTTGTTGCAGAGTGAGGTCTTTTGAGCTACTTCCTATTAAAGAACATGAATATTGTACTTCTAGTTTAGGCATGTAAATCCACCATACTGACCCTTAAAGTCCTTCTCAGTTTTCGTTTAGTCCTAGAGCAACTGCCTTTCAGAGGACCTGCATTTTCACAGGCAAAATCACATTATACGCTTGCATGATCTGGGGTTTGAGGAGTGGTTTCTGCCTCTTTCAACTCCAGAGCCTGACCCAGGAGGTATATCTGCAACATACCTTGTGAATACCAGGTAGCCTAATGGTTATCTCTTTATCAAGCAGCCTGGTGTTTAGTGCACATCCATGCTATGTTGGATGTCTTTTTCACAACAGATAGAGCAACCTAGCTGGCCAATAAAGAAAAAACAATCCAACCTTTCCACAGTTTTACAAAAAAATCCCATGATGTGTATAAAATTTTACATCTAATGAAACAATGCTGAATCATGTGAATACATTGCAGTCTGTGATGGATCGGAACTGGAATGCTGACAGCTCTGAGGCATTTTTTTAAAAGTTGGTAACAGTTCAAATTTCATCAGCTTCTGAGATTTCATCTGTTTTTTTGGGAGGGTGGGATAAATGTCTTTGGACATGATGCCAAGCTTGAATCTTTAAGAAGACTTGGATGAAAATTCCTTTCTTCTTCTGACCCTATCTATTCTCACCCTTTGTGATATACAAATTGAGTTTCAGGGCTTGTGAGCTAAAGTTTCTGCAATGGTCGGCAGAAGTGTCTTTCCATCTGATTACCCTTGAGGTTAGAAGCACGTAATATATTCAGGGGTGTTTCTAATCGAACGAATCTCAGAATATGTGAGGGTTGTAGACAGCAGCTGGCCCCAGCAAAGACTAACAGATTTGCTGAGAACCTGCAAAGATCTTGGCAGGATGTCAACAAAGATACTGCAGGGTTGCTAGATGCCAGGAAAACGAGATCTTTGGTTTGCGGCAAGGAAAATGGTATTTAGGGAGGATGGGATGTAATAAATTACAATAATAGCACTGCGAACAAGTCTCATCCAAAAGTATTAGAGACTGTGACTATAGTGGGAAAGTTGTGTACTCATTTTCATGGATGAAGAAGATGAAGTAGAAGCAGGTAAAAAAAAAAATGTGTGTTCTTAGAGTGGCAGAGTATTATCAGAGCCAAGAAAAGAGGTAACTTGATTCTGTGTAGGAATTGGTTTTTAGAAGAAGTGAAGGATGAAGGGAACAAAAGCAATGACGGAGAAAGGGCTTAGCTGACTTAAAAAAATAAGAAAGAGAAGAATGGAGGCTGGATGGATAAAAGAGATGTTTGTGGAGAACAAGGTCATAGAAGATCTTGTAAAGTCCTTACTGTCTTCCTGGGATAGCAAGAAATTGAGTCTACAGCCTCAGGAGTTTCTAGCCTGCAGTATTCAACCATAAATTAAGGTTTACTCTGACCATGCATTTGGCAAAATATGTAGCTATTTCTCTGAAGGCATCAGGTGCTGGAAATCTTAGCTGGCCATTTACCTGATCAAGTATAATAGCACATGCCTCAACCATGCTTGACCCTTAGAAGTTTTCAGAAGATTTTTAGGTCAGTCTGCAAGAAACTGTTTATCTGTTATGCCAATGTGTTCTCCTTGCTCCCGCATGAGAGTTTTAGTGAAAAAATGTGCTCTCCAAAGAACCTGTCCAGAGTTAGTATGTTACTGAATCAAAATTGTGGCATTTAAAGACCCAGCTTCATGAGGAGAGAAAAGAAAACAGATTCTCATCTAATTGGCACATTGAACATGATACAGAGAATAACAACCTAATGGGGAATGCCTGCATGAAAAATTTCTTCCCTACATGATAGGTTTTGATCAACATTCCACAAATTTCATTTAAGTAATTTTTGGGGAGATTTTGTCTTAATTTACTGGGTTTAGCAATCATAATTTCTTATCACTCTTCTTAGGGCTTGATTTGATGATGTCCTCCCCAACTGCTTCATCTGGTTAAAGTCTATGGGTTATTGACATTTCTGTGTTAACTAGGTGGCTTTGGTTTTCTGGCAGGATGCCAGCAGAGGGGGAAGCAGCTGCTCCTTGACATGGGAATAATAAAAAAATGCAAAAATGCTAATAAAAACTTTCCGACTTTTGCAGAACTGAAAAAGGCCATTAGCAATTATTGGAATTCCTCAGTTTCTTGCATCCTTGTGTTCCAAGAGAAATGATGTGGCAGGCAGGATACCATTGAAAGCGTAATGCTATGGGTACTGGCAGAAATACCAGATGGGGTGGGGGGGATCCAAAATGCAGACTATTTAGTAAAATACATGGATGACAAGCAGTTCCTTACTGATATATGCATATATTTTGAAGTAGAAGACAGCGTGGGCTGGTTTCAGAACTATTGAATGGGCCAAATCTCAACTTCCTTCCATGCTAACTCTCAGCTTGCTCAGAAAATAATGGCTTTAAATAGCAGTTTAAACCTCTCTGGTTTTGTGATAGTTATATAAGCCTATACAGAAATTTTCCACCATTTGTGCTTTATTCCTTTCTCCCTCGGCTCAACTCCCCAAAATGACAGTTGTGAAGCATCGCCTTTAGTACAGGTATTAAACAGGTAATAGAGTTGAGAACTTGGGAGTGGGTACCACCTGGGGGTGGTATAAAGTGCAAGAGTTGCAGATCCACAGAGGGGTTTCTGGTGACAGCCTCCATGCAGGCAATCTGATATAGAAAAGAGAAAGCCCTGCATGTCTCTGAACCCTTGGACATTTAACTTCTCTTTTTCAAGATCATGTTAAAATAAGGAGCTAGTGGTAGCAGACTGGTCAATTCGGCTTTGAAAGCCATGGGGAGCTTTCGACAACAGCTGCTATGTGTCAGAAGTCTGTAAATTGACTTCCTGCCACAGGAGGCCTCCAGCTAGTTCAGCTGGAGAGTTACTGGGGGTAAATCCTTGTCCTCCATCTTACCAGCAGAGCAAACATACCCAGGGCTGTGCCAAGGGCTGCGGAGGGGTTTGAGCTTGCAGACTCCTTGTGTGAGCCAACAAGACCTTGACTAATAAAACTGGTGTGGGTGGAGACCTCAGGGTTTGGCCAAGGGAGTGAAGGTGCTCTCCTTTGGGTGGTACATGCATGTGTCCATCATGTTTGTTTTTTTTTTTCCAAAAACTCCCAGATGAGAGCATACTTCTTTCATCACATCTCAGATAACATCAAAGATGATCTTTGCCTTTTATATTTTTTTCTCTCTCTCTTTCTTTATTTTCCAGGCAGATATGTGCTATCCCCTCTGCTCATATAGGATGCATGTTCCCTTTCCAACATTCGATTCCCTTTACAGTAATCCTTATCTACCAGTTTTGGAATGGTCCTTCTCCAAGATGATTTAATTTCCTTTAAAAATTGCACTCTCACTGAATCAATAACGTAACAGGAATCTCTGGCAAAGGACTGGGTTTTGGTGCAGTAGGTGTCTCAAGATTTAGTAGTCTCTATCATGATCTTCATTGGAACTCATTATTTAAAGTTTAACTCCTGAGCTGCTGAATTCAAGCCTCTTGCATTTCCTTTCTGAATTGGCCTGTTTTCTGCCAAGAGAGGTATATAATAATCTCAGAAATATATAAGCTTTTTGTCTCCGGTATTGCTGAAATTTTCCTCTGTTCATTCAGCATATTAGATATCTCTGCCCTTCATGCCAAAACTTAGCACCAGGTTTGAACTTCCTTTAGGTTAGAAACTGAACCTGAATATGCTGTTTCATACCAAGAAGAGTCATTCTCTTGCGTATCTGTGGTTTTCAAATAGTCATGAATTCTGAAATGAGGAGGAAAAACCCACAATGAGATATTTTGAAAGTTTATCCTGGCCTGTATCCATCCTTGATCCTTTTGCTGCACAGGATAAGGCTATGTTTGTAGTGAAACTGGAAATCCAAAAGCAAGCTTAATGTTCAAAAATCTGGAGATGTTTTGAGCCCTGTGGAAGTTGTTAAAGTGGAGGAAATGTTAAGTTGATTTAGAAAAACAAAATGCAATGCCTGACTTCTCAAAAGTGCTTTAGGTTTAGATTGTTTCAGCATCATAGGTTCTGGAAATTGCATTTAAATGCAGTTTAGATATCTGTTCAATAAAGCTTTCTGACTCTGGCAATTTTTGGGGTTGTGAAGGTGAGGCATATATAATGGGGGTGGGGGGGTGGGGGAACTGAGCGCTGTAGTAATTTTTAAATCATGCTTATTAGAATTGGGATTCAATTTGAGCACCCGCAGCTTCAGTGGCTTATTGGAACCTTCTCTAGAGCACTGATAACTGCTTTCCCATTGTTTGAATTGAAGTCCCAGTTTCAAATACCCCGGATATGAATCTTACAGATTTTTGCCATGTCTGTCTTATAGTGTTTTACCATATGCAGCTCTGTGGGCAATAAACACTATTGCAAAGATATCGGGTTCCACCCCTGCAAAGGGAATTCACGTATTTGTAAGTGGGGTTTCTTCTTCGGCTTTTTTCTGCTTAAAGCAGTGGGTTCAAACACAGCCTGGATCGCTTGCCAGCACATCGGTCAGTGGTGTTGTCAAAATAATACTGCTAAGGAAAAAAAGCCCATGCAATTCCAACCTCTCTTCAATTGATTTCATATCGGAGAAGGGCAGAAAATGGAGAGACCTTAATTATAAAACTCCTGCGACATGCTGTGGCAATTTGGTCTGTGAGGAGACTTCATTTTCTGTCTCAACATGTGTATTTTGGAGGGGTAATATCAGGGAAGAGAACTGAACCCATTAGGCACACAAACTAAGGTTCATACACAAGCTTTCTTAGGAGTCCCCTGTGCCCTTCTTCTGTACAATTACCTGATACACACATTGGAATGGTTTGTGCATATGTAAATACAGAATGCTTTCATACAAAGTATATGGATATAATTTAGAAAGTACTGTTGAAATTTTGGCTTATATAGGCATATTCTGTGGCCTGATAGGATTCCTCCCATTGGAGTAATAACTAGAAGTTTTGCTTATTTAGGGCCTGTTCCTACTCCCTTTGAAGCCAATGGCATAATTCCCAGTAACGTTTAGTGGTGCAGGGTCAAGTCTTTAAGGATGATAAACTTGATGTTGGAGGTGTCAGTCAGTGCTCACTGAAGTACACAGGGGTTTCCCCAGTTATTTCAGTGAGCAAAATGCCATTATTTCATGAAAATAATTATTTTAGAAATAACTTACATAGAGGTGGTGTTAGTGTTAAACTTCAAAAAGAAGAGAGTAAATCAAGAGACTTTCTTTATTCTGGCTGATACCATGCACTTTTTATAATACTAAAACATTTAGTTCAAGCAAGTTCTCAGAAGTTTGGAACAGCCACATCCAAAAGCAATGAACTTTTTAAATTGAAAAAGACATTTTGTGTTGCTGCCACATCTCTTGTGACTTCTGAATGCATTTCACCACTTCTGTTGCAAAAACAACCATTCTCATGGTATCTCATCCTTTGTGCTTCTGGTCTAACTCCATAGCATCTGCAGGGAAAGGGAGATGATGAAAAGAAGTGTTGCAGCTGCTTTAGAAAAATGCTTGCTCTTGCTAATCTCACTAGGAACCATTGCAGGTATATATATATATAAAAATCCCCTTCTCTTTCAGTATGCTCCCTGGTACCCAAGGAGTTCCCTGTAGTTCTGAAATTGCCTTTACCTACATTTCTCGTATGATGCTGGAAGTTTGCCAAAGCTTGGGGTTTTCTCTATACTTAGACTTTGGTACTTCGGACTTGCTAAGCCAGATCTTTAAAGGGAAGGAGTAAAAATACAGCAGACTGAAGAGAAGCACAGAAAGCTATTGGAGGGCATTTGTTGGCATTTTCTCTTTCTCTGATTCCACAAATCTATTGACCTAGAGGGTACATGGGAGACCCCATCTGTTTTCCCATGGTTCTAAAAGGAAATTGGAGAAGGACATGAAATTTATTGAGTTTGTGTATTAATATTTTATTTGGATACTGCTGATCTACTGAGTTGCTTTAACTGAAGGACAGAAAACTATTTTCTGATCATGTTTTTTTCTCTTTGGATCTGCTCACATGCAGTTACAATAGACCTAAGGACATAGAACAACATAAATAATGCTACCAGCTAGATTTCCACAGTCCTTGGCTGGATGCCATTTGGCCTTCTTTCTTAATGTACAAGAAAACTCATCTGTGTGATTTAAGCTGCTTTAGGTCTGTATGTCTACAACACCTTTTATAACCTGGCATATCTGCCAGTCCTTTCAGAGGAGTGCAGCCCAATGACCCAGATGTCCTTCCCATTTCAAAGGCAGCATTAATATTTCAGGCCTTCCTATACCTTAAATGCATATCATAGTGTCCTAGCTTTTGGTGTATGGCCACCTTGTATAGGGTGGCCCCAAATTCCCCTTTAGGTAATATGAAAAATACTGAGCTCTGGAAGCTAATAAACACAATAAATACTTCTCCGCCTCTCTTTCATTACTAGTCTGAAGAGTCATCTAGGCCTAGGACTGCAGGATACCTACCTTCTAGGTATCCAGCATATTAAAGGAAATACAGCAATATGAAACTGGTATGGTTTTAGGTGGTGTCAGTGGAAATGGAGATTCTGGCTGTTTGTGTTACACTACAGACCGGTGTTTATGATTTGTGATACTTCCTGTGTCTGGTCACTCATGCAACGGTAAATTTTACAGCTGTATGAATGATTGTCTGGTCTACTGAAGAAGATGGCCATAAATTTTAGTAACTCTGCACTGATTCAATAAGTCCAGTTGGAACGTGTCTTTTTATATGACACTTGTACTCTAGCTCAATAGCCTTTGGGTCATGGTAGACTACTTGGTATTCAGAGACACCCAGGAAGCTCTAGGTAATCTGAATGCTTAGTTGTGGGGATATGTGAACCAGTTAGGGTTGTTGAGATTGGTATTACTGGGTTATTCTGGGACTGAACTTCATGTCAACCCACCGTCATCCAGCAGTGGGATGATGGATCTTCTGGGGAATCTGCAAACCATCCTTTTATCTCTGAGGTAGTTCTATCTGTGTTCACAGAGTTAGGGAGACTGGTTGTTCTTAGACTCTGCCAAGAAAAAGATAACCTTCGTTTTCAGGTGTGTATTTGATCATAAATATGAAAGAGTGTTAATAGCATAAGTAATAAGTGTGTGTTAGTATTTAAGTCTGTAGCAGAATCCCAGATAAGAAGTGGAGCAAACTGAATGTAGAGTTTATTACAAGAGAGACTACAAAAAGATGCAGGGTGTATATTTATGAAAGGAAGTTCTTTGTCCAGATGTCCCCCTGCACTCCTTAGGGAATGTTTCTGATTGCTCTCTGAAATTTATATAACTTAAAATGAAATATATGATACAACCCCCCCTGGGGCCAGGAAAATTAGCAAAGGCACTTAAACTGTACAACAGCATCACTTAACTGCTCTAGTTGAATTATAATATAAATGAGCTATCACAGTAGCCTCTGGGGAGCCTGAGGTTGAACACCTCAATGTGAGAGAACGCTGCTTTTCTTGTTTTTTTTTTTTTTTTTAATTATTTTCTTATTTGCACCAAAGGAGAGAGGAAGCAAAAGAGACTACAGTCACATTAGTCACAGAAATCTGCTTCAGTAAAACAGTAATATCTTTATCTACATCCAGTCATGAATGTTGAATTGTGGAATAATACTGAAAAGTTCTTAGTGTTCATCAAAACTGATGGGGCTGATTTTCTTTGTGTGGGTTCTTTTTTTTTTTTTTTTTGTTTGGATGGTTTTTGGCTCCTTATACCTGTAAAATGTGCCTGAGGAATGTAAATTCTGATTTAGTAAGGCTTAATACTCTCACTTTCCAGAGGGATGAATAGCTGTAAAGGGAATGAAATGGTAAATCAAGCCCAACTGAAGACATAAGGTGTCCCCCATTTTTAAGGTAAGAAGGCCAGCGTAACACAATCGGACACAAAAGGCAAAATATTTTAAATAAAGGTTGTAATCTGGTATTCAAACATTAACGAGTCTGTCTGCTATTGACGTCAGTGACTGGTCAGACGTATAGGCAGGAAAAAATAAGAGGAACATTTTACCTCACTTTGACCCAGGTCTGCCTGACGACATTGCGTGCAAAAGATGACCTTGAGTTGTTAACTCAGTAGCTTGCAGAAAATGATTTCTTGATCTCCAGTAGTCATGGCTCTTATATAACTTTGTAAAATTTTCAGGTTGTTCTTTGAAAACACTTAGAAATACTGTGCCTGTTACACAATAAAATAGACGTGTTATCTGTAATCATTTAAAAGCTTTTAAAATAGGTCTAATAGAACATCATAAGACCTCTTCATATACAGATCCACTCTTTGTTATTGGAAAAGCTGGAAAAAGTCATCAAGGCATATAGAGCACAGATGCAGAAGTTGTGGGGAGGAAAACACCTTTTTTTTTTTTTACTTTAAGTTAATCTTATATTTAGTCTCTGCATTGCAGTGTTCAGTTTGGAGATTGTTGGAATTAACTGAGTTTTAGGACAGACCAGAACCGGTGTCGAAAAGTTTCTTGGTGCAACTTTTTTCATGCAGCAGGAGCAAAAAAACAGGAAGGATGAAATATTGAAATACTCATGACATGACAGGAATTAGTTGTTTGTTTTTTGGTTTTTTTTAATTTTCAGTGGGCAAAAATGCACAAGAGATTCTGCAATAAATGAAATACAGATAAGCTTTTTCTTGGACATTTCTCTGTTGTTTACAGTACCATGATGTCTGTTTCTAGCCCAAAAAATGCTCACTCTTCTTTTCCAAAGTGGCATGGCTTCAAACAGCTCTCCACAGATGCATGAGGACATTGTGCATCGGTAGATATGTGGTGAAGTAGTTGTCCTGGCAGGTGATAGGTTGGGACCTGACCCTCCATCTTCTTCGAACTAAGCTGTATACTGAATGATAACTTGGACAATGACTGTAACACTTCCCATTGTGTGGTTGAAAGAAAGAGTTGTGGTCTCCATGTTTTCAAATCACTTTCCACAGGAGTGTCTCCAGTCAGCATGATAACTTGCTTATTGCATGCAGTTCTTCAGGAGATAGGTGAGAACTCCTATGAGAAGCATGAGTAGGTTTAAATATGAGCTACGCACTAAGCAGAGCAGTACTGGTAGTATCTGCAGAGCATATATTCTGGGCATGCAAAAAAGTGGAACTTTATGCATCCAAAGACCTTTCATGATGAAATGACTGTGAACTTCCCTAGAGAAGCTTGGATCCTACTCTTTCACTTGGGAACTTGAAATGCCACCTTACTTGCAGAAGTCTGGAGATCTGGACCCTTCATGTTTGAATAGGAATGGAATAAGAATAATAAATCACCTTGGGGACCTTGCCTAGACAGGGCAGACAGGGTGTAGGAGGTGGCATGTGAGAACAAGGTAATGATTACACCAACCAGGTTCTGCAGCTCCAGAGGAGTCTGTAGGAGGCAAAGTCTCCAAGCTTTTGCAAATGTGCTTTCTAAATAATGTAAAGTTAATAAAGCACTAAATAATGTGTTGATTTAAGAAGTGGGTTATGGGGTACCACTGTGATAACTGTCAAAGGCAGCAGGTCTGTGAAGGCTGGATAGTGGACATCAGTCAGATTGCTTTAGTATCAAGAAAGACAGAAAAAGCTATTTGGACTGATTTGAGAATGGTAAAATCATATAAGCACCTAATGAGAGGTGTTGGTTAGAGGCATAAATGAGCAGCAGCACACTTGAAAAGGCAAGGAGGTGTCAGGAGGATATTTATCCTGGCACTTTCCAAGAAAACATGGAGACCGGAGGACAAGTGAACTAAAGGTTAATGTGGAAATTGGAGAAATTTTGAGATACCGAAGAAAGGGGGAAACAAGGAGGGAGCTCACTTAGCAGTATAATACTTCAGAAATAAACAATGAAGGAAGAGACACATCTGCACTTTAACTTTGCAGTAGTTAGAATTCCATTTAATTCATTTTTGTGTCTTTCTGTTCTCTAAGCAAAACATCGAGGTTTTTCTTTAAACTAAAGCAATGAGTTGGATTCCTCAGAATCTATTGAGTTGGTCAGAGTGGTCACTGGGTTGCCTTGAGAAATGGGCAAGAGGATCACTTTGAAGAGGTTACAATTTTCTGCTCAAATTAACTTGCTAAGTTGTTTCTTCATCCATTTATAGGGATCTTTTTGACGGAACTTGATATGAAGTCTCACTGTTTTTTAATTTAGTATTTCTGTAATTCCCTTTTAACCATCAGCCATTGCTGTATTTTCATAGATGTGAAAGTAATATAAATACTATGACTTATTGTCATTATGCAGCTAAAAAACTTTTAGAAACAAAAGGAGTTTCTGGTTTGGGCCAGGTTCTAAGTTTGGCTTTGGTGTTCTTCAAGAAGCAACACCTAATTTTTGTAGAAGAATTACTGTTTCTTTTGAAGAACTTCATTAAAAAGGGCAATTACAATAGAGAAAGGTCCTTAATTCTTCCTGATACTTTCTGATTTAGTCAGATATTGACTGCCTATTCTAAATCACAAATCAATAATCTAATTTTGATTAAACTCTTCTGGCTGATTCTGTCAAGCTTACATGCTGTAGCAGCTTTCCTCTCAACTGGCCACTCCTAATTCACTGGGATCCGTCATAATGTGGTACTATTAACATAAGCAGTACAGCAAATAATTCAAAGCTTTGTTTGTTATGGAGAGGAGGTAACTTTTTTTTTCCTAGCCAAACTGAAGTTCTGTTGAAAGATATTTTCCTTGTGGGATATCTTTTTAAAGGGATATTTCATGAAACATCTCTAAAACAAATTTTCCTTTCCAGCTGCTGTTTTTATGTAATTTCAGAAAAAAACAGCCAAACAAAAAAACCAACTGAACAAAACCCGCCCCCAAACTACACCCCCACAAACCGTGTTGCCTCATTTGACATTTGGCATTCCTAAGGTTTTAGTTTTCATTTTTATTTGGTGGATACTGTTTCCTACTTCTCTCCATTATTTTGATGAAAAATAGCATCTCTCTCATCTGTTCCCAAAGAGAGAGAGGGAGAGCAGCAGTTAAATAAGAGAACAGCCTCAAACTTCTTATCACGGAAACATAAGACCAGCCATGCTTCAATCTGTGAGACTACTGGCTGTGTTAGCATTTCCAAAATTTTCCATAAGGTAGCATTAGAGAGCCTACTTTTTTTTTTCTCAAAATACAAGCTCATGTTATTGTCCTGAACATAATGTGCACTAATTAGGGATAAAGATTGGTTTGCTGTTGTAGTCTACTATAAAATTTTATAGACCAAAACCTGATTTGCACCAAGAAACCAACGGGAAGCTGATCCAATCAAAGAAAAATGGAAAAAATCAACCTCATATGAACTACCCATGATATTTTTAGTGTATTAATATATTACATAGCCTTTGACAGTTGCTCAGGAAAAGATGCAGCAATTTACATCAGGCAAGTGTGTAGCTGTACGCTTCTACGGGAGAACTTATCTTGGGCCGCATATCTCCGGGACACAGGGCTCTACCCATCCTGGGGACAGTGATGCACAGACATCAATATGATGGATACAAAATGTCCGTTTATTTAGCTGCGTCACACGCTTATATAGCTCTTGCGCTTCCCGTTCCTGCCACTTCTATGGGGAGGAGTCTATCTTTCTGTCACATCCCGTAATCTTCCAGTCACCAATCCCTGTCTATTCCCCTACACAAGTGCTAAATTTAAGAGGAAAGATCACAATCATCTAGTTGGTATGGATAGTAAAATCTCCACTATTTTCTCCATTGCTGCTACTAACTGGGAATCCAAGGTTAAGAATTCAGAAGGAACTGAAGACTCTGAAACTTCTTGTTACTTCGACTTCTATCTGTCTTCTAGAAAGTACATATACCTGTCTTCTCTGTGTGTGTATATCTTCTAATCGGAAAATATAGATGCGGGCACTTTCCCATGGTATGGAAATCTATACTCTGGAGTTTCTGCCTTTCCAAAGATAACTGTAATTTGCTTCTTTCAAGAATTTCAGAATAATATTTTGTTAATTTTTGTGAATGGTGCATGTGAATCTTAGACTCATATATTGCAAAGTTGGTAGCAAGTTTTAATCTGTAAAGAAAATAACTAAATCTTAACCAACACAAATAGGTTACAAAAGCCTATTGCTCCATTTGAGTTATTATTAATGCTACAGTTTTTCCACAGTATTTATTAACAAATATATGGCAGGAAACTGGAAAATGTTGTTATTCAAGAAAGAAAACTGTCCTGTGTATGAAAGCAGCCTGTTGCTGTAGTTCTCCAGATGGGCATAGGAACACTGTACAAGTCAAGTGAATAGGCATCAGAATGCGTAGTCATTTCTCATTTGGATACAATTTATATTCCTGAATCGTAACTTGATTATAAAAGTCTGCTGAAAAAAGTAGTTTACTCTTTCCCTTCTGATTTCTGTGTCTAAGGCTGAAGAACACCCCTGGCGAGCGTAAATTCAGTTATCTAATGCTGATTTGTTTTTTTTTCCCAAGCATTTTTTTTCCTCATTAACATCAGTTTTAATAACTGTAGCAGTTTGCAAGACTGCAGTAGTATGTTCTCCTTGCTATTAGAAGTAGTAGAAAAAACGAGCAGATCTCGAGAGACCTTGGCTCCCTTTTGTACACCACTGGTGCAAATCAGTTGCAGACAGGATTGAGAAACATGTATGGTGACATTGTTTCAGAGGCTTCTTATGTGAGTGGAATTCAGAAATGTAATTGGTTATGCAACCTATTACTGCAGCACTTCACATTGAGTGGCACTAAGTAATTAACTGTAACTGCTGCACAACTGTTGTAATTTTTCATGCAGCTATGTTACATGATAACACGATAACACTGATGCTAATACTAATGTTGGGTTAGGCAGCTAAACAGGGGATTACAATAGAGAAGTGCTAATAGCATGTTGTTAGGAAACAGGATGCCGAGAAGCCATTAGAAATTGAGAGTAAGATAATAAAATGAAAATACAGTGGGAAACTGGAAAAAAATTTAAGGCAAACTAAGGCAGAGTGTGTTGTGTTGTTTTTAGTGTCTTTAAATCCTCATTACAGGGTATAGACTGAGAGGTTAAAAAATTGTGATCATGTGAAAAGAAGTGGGTAGTGATGGGCTTCCGAGCAGTCACCTCATTTAATGGCTGCAAGGTGTCTTCACATAATGCATCTGCTAGGTTTGTGGAGTATTTCTTTGGCATACTCCCATAGATATTTTTCTGAAAAGAGTAAATTGATATTTCTAAAAATACCAGAGGGTCTCCTGAGTAACATGAAAAGAAGAAAAGGGCTCCAGATGGTGGTGGCAGGGATGAGATAGCAGGATCTGTTGCAGTTTTGTAGCATCTGAAGCAAAGAAGGTCAAAAAGTGGTGGTGTTCTGCATGGTCGAGAGGCCTCTATAATAGACCCAGAGCACTGTGACCTCCCCTTGGTAATCAAACTGGCTTCCTTAAAAATGTTATATGTATAAATGCCAGCACATAGATTGGGATTTTCACAAGTACATTCAGAATGTGATAAGTTTCCTGCCACACTATCATCACAGTGACATACACACAGAAGTGTCAGAAAGCTTGTTTAATTCTGCACCCATATGTGGCAATGGGAACAGCACAAGGATCTCAAATGGAAGAGGACAGGCAGTGTGCCGAGTGCTGTGCAGGCAGCGGGGGCTGCTCCCTGCAGAGCCCCAAGTCTAAGTGAGAAAGACCCAGGGCAGGTAAGGACACAAAAAGACTTGAGGGCCTGAGTAATTTGCAGAACAGGAATCCCCCTGGAGATCAGTGCTTGTGCACACAGGTATTTGTGGCCAGATTACTGTAGGCAAGACTCAGTGTATGGTGAAGCCTGTGCTTGCAGTCTAACCCCTCTATTGTTTGCTGTTGACTGGACTGCTGCTGCTTTTGCATGTCTCTCCTCCTTTCAGAATACAAAATATTTGCATATGAAATATGTAGTTCTCTGGGATTAACTAGTACACTGATAGTGTTTGCTGACAACATTTATACCAACCACTTGCCTACGTTTGAGGACTGAAAATGATGATTTTAATCTTAGCCACACATGCATATGCAAAGAATTGTCATGCACACCAGTGTATGGAAAATATACTGCCTGGTGCTTACTAGGTAATAGTAGATAGTGCCTGCACCACACTCGTACATATAGGCTTCTCAGCCCAAATGACCTACACTTGCATACGTAGGCTCCTGCTTCATTAAAAAGCAGAAAAACCTAAAAGAAACAAGCCATTTTAAAGATCAAACTGACCATTTGAGAAGCTTTTTGCCCACAAATTATGATGTGCAGGTGGAAGGCAGGGAGTTTAAGTAAATTTTGGACTAACTATTGCATGGTAGATACGGTATTTCAAATCCAGAGGCATGAATAGTTTTCTTAAGAACAAGCAAAACAAAAAAATCTCTCTGATTAGAAAATAATTTTTCAAACACAACAGTGTACTCAGCTTTCAGTTATTCTCCCTGCTTGAAAGAGGAAAATAACATCTGGTCCCCATTTGTTTTGTCTGAAAAACAAATATTAAACCTGCTTTTTGCTAGTGAGGGGTTAGGTCTTGTAACATGCCTGTTGCGATTTCTTATGCCTTAGCCAAATCTTTAATGAGAGTGTTTTCTATCTGAAATACTAATTAATTGTTTCAAATTAGTCAGATGTTAATGTAAACATATTGGATTTCTTCCCAGCTTTTTTGTGGTCATGCCTCTGGGGTTTTTACCATTCCACTAATTCTTACAAGGCTCCCCAGGTCTTAAAATACCTGACATTCAAGCACAACCTTTGTATGTCCAGGAAACGCTCGGGCATTTGTCAAACATAAAGACTTACTGGTTTTCTTTTGAACCTGACCCTTTCCAGTCAGTAAGGCAGTATGACCCACTGCTTAATGCTGAATTCCACGATGAAGTATTGTTTATTGGGCCTGAGGTCCAATAAACCCTCAGAGTTCTTTTTTGTTTTTGTTTTTGGGTTTTTTGGGTTTGTTTTTTTTTCCTGTTCATCAGTGTATTGTGCATCCAGGATATGCTTTGGTTGCAATATCATCACATCCCTGGCAGTATTGGGTTTGATGAGGGATTGGTCCTGGGAGTTTGGGACTTGTTCAGAAACTATTGGTGATTTCATGTAGTATCTGTTTCCCTTCTTTCTTGCATTTGTGGTTTTTTCTTCTGCATCTTTTTGGCAGACCTGATGGCAACCGTGGTATTTAAGATTGTTTAACACTCTTCTTCATAATTCTCCCTTACAAGTGGCTTATTACATTATCTGTTAGAGTAAAAATTTTCTATTATCAATAAAAATGCTAAGTGTTTGCTATAGGCTGAATTTCTTGGAACAAGGAAAGGTCATCTTAAGTCATTGACTCTGATTTTCTGCAAAGCCTTTCAGGAAAGTTCATCCTATAATTCTTCATTCCAGGATGTGGGGAGGTTGGGGAACCTGCTGGGAAGTTGTTCTTAAACTGATACTCTGATGGTTAGAAACTTTCTGAATTCACCATAAATGTATTCCTGACTAGTTAATAATGTGTTTGTGTGGGGGTGTCCCCTTGTCTGTATTGTATTTCAGCTGAAATACCTTTCTAATATTTATTCACTCAAGTAAAAGGAATTTGCCCACTTTCCCTTCTACTGATATGCTTTTTTTGTTTTTAGGAGAACTTCACGTCTGGCAGAGGTGGTTCTAGGATCAAGGATAGCTTTTGCTGTTCCTTCAAGAACATTGAGCTAGTATGAATTTGATCGAAGTTAAATATCAGAACATTTTGGTTCAGAATTGCTCACTAGAAGCAGTTGACTTCACCTAAGGTTGAGTGCTGCCCTAAGTATCACCCCAGGGCATCCAGGTGCTGTGCTTGTTCCCCTTGTGATCACCTCTCCTGCTGTGCAGATGTGGGACAGCATATCGGATAGAAAGTTTTGATGCTGGTGCAGAGAGGACAAGAAATGAGCAGAACTGGTGGGACAAAGGTGAGGAGGCCAGGATGAAGGGCTGTGCAAGCTAGGAGGAAGCTGAGACTGGATGAAGAGGCAAGTTCACTTCTGGCAAGGTGAGGTTGAGACTGCAAGTGGGAGCCAGTCATTGTGGGGGATAAACTGGAAGAAAAGGGCATGACCAGGAAGACTCTGAATGAGGGATAAATGAGAACAAATAAGGAGTTAGAGACCTGGGGTGGAAGTTGATTAGCTGAAAACAGTGGAGTGAGACAAAAGCTTAAGTAGGCGGAGAGGCACCTGGGTTGGGAATTATGACAAGATACTGGGAGTGATCATAGAAAAGTCATGTCTTGCAAGGGTGATATGCAGTGTTACTGAGATTTAAATTTGTTCTTTTTGTCATAAAAATTCTGAGATCCATTGTCAAAGCACTTGTGATATCTTCCTTCCAGTGGCTGGCCAGTATAGATGATGGCCAATGTATTGCTGCTATAGGCTGTGCTTTCTCTGCACTTGGCTTGGTGTAGTGCTCATGTGGTTCAGTCACCCTGCCTTAGGAGCTGCATAATAGTTTCTGTTGTACCTTTTGTTTAATAAGCTTGTTTCTTGGGCAATCGTATTTCATCCATTTTCTACCTTTTGGTAGAATGACTTTGCCTATGTAACATGTTTAACATTATCTGTAATAAATCATAGGTTTGTCCATTCCTCTGCAGCAATCAGTGGTGACGTTAGTTTACCACTAGGCAGTATTTCTCCTGAAGTCATATCTTGAGTTGTCACTGTTTGTCAGGGCTACTGTGTGTTTCACAGCTGCATGACAAAAAGGCACCTCACACCTCTGAGAGTTTAGGAGAAGTCTAAATTAATTGTTGAAAACAAGCCTGAGATGACTCCATTTGCATGAATGTGGAAGTGGAGGGGAAGGACAGCACTGGTGGAGTGGTTCATGTTCCAGGTCATGGTGTGCTGCATTCCAGCAGCAAAGAGCTTTTTAACTCTAGCCCTTGCTGGAATTCCTGCATTAGGCTAATCCCGATTGGATTGGATTGGACCTGAGGTTAAATCTTCCTGACATGACAGATTGCATTATGTCATGTGGGTTCACTGGTGGGAGTGCATACAATATTGGACAGCTTGGTACTACACTTTATTTCTGTGCATTAACATACATTTAACATTTAACTATGCAGACCAAATTCTGCTTTTAATTAAAGACAGCTCAACTCTGAGGAAGTTAACTGGGTAAATAAGGGTAGCATTTGTTGTAACTGTCTTAGAGTTTGGCTTCATGTTGCTAACTGTTTTTCTCCAATGTACTTATTATTTTAGAAAACACTTCAAGTATGTCATCTAGCCCAAAGGCTACAGCTGCAGCCTGATCATAAATACAAGCTAATGAACAGAATTTCACTATATGTAGCACATTTCTTTATTCTGATAGAACATAAACACATATTAAATAGGACATAGGATCTAATTTTCTACACTAAGTGCTCCAATTTAGTGGCTTCCTGAGGAACTAACAAAAATGCTCCAAGTCTACAGGGAACTTCTCTACTCTTAGAAGCACCTTAGAAAACACTAATATGAGTAGTAGAATACCACAAAAAATTGTTAGAATTGCTATATAAGTGAATAAGTAGCAACATAACATCCTTTAGGAAAAGCAGTTTTAGTATTCAACAAGAGTGTTAATGTTCTTTAGGAATTTGCCCTTAATGGCAGTGGAGAACAAGCACACTTTGCATCTCATAACAGGACACTTCTTGAAAACAAAAGTGCCTCTAATACATTTCTGAAAGTCATTTGTCAGAAACCAGAAGGTAAACAAATGTAGTTGCCAACAGCCAGGCCTAGTGACCTTTAAAGTTCCAGTTCTTAGAATAATTAGATTTATAATAATTATTTGGTCTTGACTAATATTATTATGATGGTTTAAAAATACTTACACAACAATATTTCAACAGATAATTCTTTCAGCAATAAAATAATAAATATATTACATTACAGTGAAATTATGAAATCTGTCAAACTTGCTAAATAATATATTTAACAAACATCTTTTATGGTATTCCACCAGGCCTGGTTATCACCTAAATGTTGAGTTTGCAGTTTCATATTCTTTGTGTTATTTTTGTTTCTGCAAGTATATGCCTGGCTCAAAATACATTGAGAATCCAAAGCTTAAAGTGTAAATTTCCAAGGGACTAGAAGCCACCCTTAAGCATGTAAAATACTAAGTAGCAAAAGTAGTTCCTATGTTATATTCCTATACTTCCTATGGGGTCATCATAAGCACAATTGCTTAAATGCTCATACCAACTCTTGGGAAAGCCTCTCTGAAAGTTTTGCTATCCTCTCTCAACGAAAGCCTTCTCTAATGTGACACTGACTCTGTGTTTGAGGGTGTCTTTTGAACAAGGATGAGTACTCATCTGTTGCCAGAAATGGCCCCTGGCGAGCTGTGACTGAGCCCAAAGCTGTTCTGACTGTGGCTCTGGGATGGACTTGTTGACTTGTGATAGTTAATCCTCTGAGGCTTTTGTGGTGTGGACAGCTATGCATATTTCTCAGAATAGTAGAAAATTTGCTTGTGTTTCCTATGTGATACATAAGGCTCAGTCGCAGCCTAACTTCCAACACGCTGACCTCAGCCTCACTGGCTACGCTGATGTTTGCCAGGATCCCCTGCAGAAGGAGCCTGTGCTGACTCACTGGGGCAGTGGTTGTGCTCTGTTTCTCCTTGTGTGAGACAGGTGAGTGCAGAGTGGGCCAAACAGCCTCGCAGCTTGCTACTGCATCTCTGGAGCCTGGCATGTCCCTGTTAAACCCCATAGCTAATACCCTGCAATGCATCTGAATCAGTTGAAAAGCCAAAGTTGGAAGGCTTCCAAAGATCAACAGAAACAGGCTATTTCTGCTTCCCCTTCTTTTTCTCCAAAGACTTTTCAGGTGTTATTAGAGGCAGAGGAGCTCATGAGCTCATTGTCTCATTGCCTGCCTTTTGCCTCCTGCAGGTTGTCTCTCTTTTACAGCTCCCCAGTGCAAGGGGATCCCTGTGGTTTCCCCTCCTGAAAATGAGGGACAAAAAATTTTAAAAGGACTTGGATAGCAAACCGAAATGTTAGCTAATGGCTGTTGGTTTTTGTATTTGATAGGGCATAATCCTGTGAACTGCTCAGCACCCTTAATCTGTCGATAAATGCCAGCAAGCTGTCTGGGTTGTTCAGCAGTACTGAAAGATGTGAGGCCGAGAATGCATAACTATTCCAGGAATGGATGCCACTGTGAAGTGGAGAGCACAGAGATGTCAGTCACGTCACCCTCAGTATATCACTCTTGGACGATGCTTACAGAGAGGGTACTGCCCCTTACCTGGCCTCCACCTTCATCTTAGCCTACATGATGCAGTCGTCCAGAAAACAAATAGCAGACCTGAGTTCATTGCTAAAGAAATACTAGAAGGAGAACCACTCAAAACAGCTCATAGGAAAAGAAGCTACGGCCACTGTATTCCTTACCCATATCTCTGGTCTTAACAAAATCCAGGCTGTTGGTGCATACCAAAAAGAATTTGAGTCTCATTCATCGCTTCCTATTTGTCTTAAAGTGAATGCTGTAGATGGGATCCGATTACCATGGTACAAAAACCTTTTGTGCTGTTACACAGTGACACAATTTTGCACCAAGATTGTATGGATCCTGATTTCCCAAGAGCTGCCTGTGGCAGCTGGGATTTCAAAAGCCTTAGGATACTTTCCAGCACAAATGGCATGTTCCTCGGCAGCCCTGCAGCTCCCACGATCCAGGGAGCAGTGGGAGACCAGAGGCAGCTGTGGAAAAGCCTCTCCTCAGCTGAGGTGGCAGGGCATGCCCTGGTAGCGGGGAGAGGTGGCAGGGCTAATTCCTCACTGCTGCATGCGCTTTTTACTAAAGCAGGTTGAAGAACTGGTAGTAGTGTGTTTAGCAGCTAGTTTTTGCTGGTTTTCTGTACATCCAACTTTCTGTGAGTAACTTTGTTATTTTGTAAGTGTTTAGAGATCAATTTGGGGAAATAAGTTCCCAAATTGTTACTTACATGGGCTGCATGCTTCATTCACTGTTCATTATGTGTAGTGTGTGGTTGGTTACAGAAATCCTAGGCTGTTATTTGCTTGATAAACAGAATTGTTTTACAAGAAGAATAATGAACACCAAGTAACAAACAATGAATAACGATAAATGCTCTTATTTATGCATGAATTATTTTTCTAGCATTCTAATACAGGCATTTGTATGAAGAGGAGTCATTCCTGCAATATTGTGAACCAAAACTTTTGAACAGATATTTGTGTGAATATGATGAGAACACTTAAACATCTGGCATTTGACTGAATAGTTGCACACACTTTTACTATTTCATCAGCGAGAGCTCAGAGGGTGATTTTCGAAGGCATAAGGGCATTGAAAACAGAACTAGCTGAGACTCAGAAGTTTTATGATGGGGAGGGGTGCTGGAGGAGGCATGAATTCCAGTATGTTTTTGTACTGAGTTGGAACAGAAAGTGACAGTTCAGAATTTTCCACTCAAAGGAAAATGGGAAAATTTTCAGTTCGGGAAAATCAAAAAATGTGGTTTGAGTTTTCCTAAATGAAACAATCAACAGCTGTCATAACTTCTGACTCCTGGCTCTGCCATGGCTCCCTGGGGGCACCATGGGAAGCTCCTGTCCTGTTGGAAGCAGCTGGGGAAGCTCCCTGAAGTTCAAAGGGTTGCTCGGGTTGGAGCCATGATGGCTATCAGGCTCCAAAATGTGTGGCAGGAAATCAGGAAGTCCTGAATATGCCAGCAATGATTTGAGGGCTTCCAAGCACTATCCTGCTGGTTTGTTCTGGCAGTCATCTCGGCAAGGTTGTTGCCTGATGCAGAATCTGGGAAGGTGGGTTTGCAGCAGTGTATCAGGTGAGGTGGAAGGAATACTAGTCATATTTCCAACAGGAGTCTGTCTGTCTTGGGAAGATGTCACAATGTTTCCCTGAGATATTAATATATCAGTATTCCCCATGGGAAAGCTGTTTCACCAAGAAGTTCACAAGCAACTGTTGGAAAGGCAGTGAGGTTGGGATAACAAATTGTTATGATTTTTTTGAAAATTTAACCAGAAGTTAAAAATGACTGCCTTAACTATCATGTCAGGTAAACACAGTCCTCCGCACCATGCCCCATCACCTGACTGGGAAATGCAGTAATTGGGCCTGATTCGTTTTGTGTTTTTTTTTTCTTTGCAGCTTATCCATCCTCACTCCTTACTTTATATGCTCATGAACTTTAAGACATTACAGATTCTGCCTGTGAAAATATTTGGAAAATGATTTACAAAAAGCTATGCCAGTTTGCACCAATTGGGGTCTTCTGACTCGCTCAGAGGACAATTACAGCCTTGTGAGGGGTTAGCAGTATTAAGGGACAGTTAAAAGATGCATGATAGGCAAAATTTAGACTATCTGTCATCTAATTTGTCTTTAAAAATGCATAGGGAAAATTAATGTATGCCATTGCGTGTCATGGGGAACCAGCTTGTCCATTGTGCAATGGTATAAAAAATAGGAAACAAGGCTCTTGTATTTGGAGAGAGAAAGGTATTCATTACAGAAAAATTGGGAGGGCAGGTGAGGGTTAAGCTGAAGAATGTACCACTGCAGTTCAGTTGGAAAAGGAGTCCAGAAAGATTATACATGTAGGCAAAGTGACTACTGACATTTATTTGTTTCTTCCAAGCATTTTACCTTGAAAACTGGAGCTATTTTTCATCCTTATTTTCTCATAAAATAAGCCAAACATTCAGAAGAGAAGGAGAGTTTGTGGACTTGTTGTTTTAATAATGAACATATGCCTGCATGTGTGTGATTTCTTTTTTATGCTTTATAATTGGCATAAACTCCTCATGTGACAAGTCTTCAAGTTTAACTACTGAACTTGTGCTGACATCAAAAGTCATTGTGGAATTTCAGACCTTTGATGTTTGGTTTAATAGAAGAGCTGATGGCTGCTAAGGACTAGCTACCAGGAACAAACAGATTTTCTAGGTCTCATCACACATAACTTATTTTCTGCTCGTTTCTGACATTTTTCAAAGTTGCACAAATGTTCTTCATGGTGCTTGGTTGTACGTATTTTTGCTGTTTCTGATGTTCACAATAAGAATTTGGCCTAGAAAAAACTCTTTATAGAGGTAGAAAAACCAAATTAGGATATTAAAACCAGCTAAACACCACCCCCCCCCCCAAGATTCCACAACGTTTTGTATTGACTTTATAGACATTTAGTCTTTTTTTAGTCATGCATACCATATTTTCCCTAAATTATATCTTCCTAAACCCTGTAAGTGCTCATTGATGGTATTCAGTTGCCTTCCCTTATTTTATCCTATTATCACTAAAGAAAAGAGTTTAAAAAACCCCCAACAAACACAATATACAGCCCCTCCAATAAAAAAAAATTAAAAAGGGAAGAAAACCAAACCCCACACTAAAAAACAAACCATATTTATTATTTGAAGTTATGAACCTGGGTTTGGTCTCACTTTTTCCTGCCATTATATCTCAGTAATCCAGATTGCTATTTTGGTGCAAATCCAAGCAGAATCCAACACCTAAGAGGAAAGTTCGTGCCTCCAATATTCATGGCACTAGCTACAGGGTAGTTCTGTAGCATGCATAAACTATTCTTGAAGTAGCACAAGTAGGGAAGATGAGTGAGAGATGGCAATGGAGGTGAAAGTGCAAAAATGAGGAAAAAATACAATGGATAAAGAATGAGGATGAAAGATAAAAGGAGAATGAAAAAGAAAAAAAAAAGAATGGGAAAGAAGACAAGGAAACAAATTTACAGAACTTGCTTTTATCATTGCTTAGGTTGCTGTTTAAGCTGATCTGGAAAACAGTGATGTATGGGGTGAATCCAGCTGCTTTCATGTAGCAGGTTTTGCAAGCAGGATTTCTGCCAGGTTCAGATGACCTTCTTCAGAAACAAAAAACCATAAAAAACCTAAACAAAAGAATAAAAGAGAGTTTGTTAGTCTAGAATCTGCTTCAATAGAATGATCTCTCCCCACGCTGTGGATTTGCTAGGAAAGACTAGCTTAGCATTGCACGGGAGGCCCTAGTGCCTCGTGGGATCAGAAACCCAGACTCTGTGTGAGCCTCCTGAGACATCTCCAGCCATACTGTCAGAAAGCAGGCAGGGTGCCTGTTACCCTGTCTGCTGATCTGCTCTGTGTGTACAGTCTTACAGTCTGCTGACCCAGTCCATGAACTTTCTCTGCTCATGAATGCAGGCATGTCTGCTTCATTCCTTTTCCCTTACCTTTGTACAGGCTTGGATTGTTTCTGTCAAATACAGCGCTAAGCACCTTAGGAGATTTCTTGCTTGTGCGTATTTAAGAGGATTAAAAACAATAGTTCAGTGTCTGGGACACTCCCAGAACAGTGTCCTTATTTAGCTTCTTGCTGAGGTGTGAATACTTTTTTGATGATGGAAAGTAATTTTCAACAGTGTTTCTAAGAGGTTTTCAGGCTGAGACATGATTGTCTGGACTTCTCTGAGTAAGGAATATGAGGACATGTTCCTGCAGCTTAATATGAGCTATACAGTGCATGCATTGGTTTATATCTTTAGCAAGTGGCCATCACTGCGTAGCATATTGAAGACTTTATTCTCCAAGTAGCTTCTGCAATCTGCTTGATTCTCTTGACTGCTAGTGTTTGTGTTTGGCTTTAACAGATCTATAAGTGCGTGAACTGTCCTGTGTCTCCAGCAACAACTGCTGATTATCATCCCGTCTGCAGAGACTACTGAACAGAAGTAAATTGAGCTAGCTAAAGACTGGACTTTCACAGCCTTTACAGTAATAGTGTTGTATCAGCAGTGTGATGGTACGAAGATATTCCTCCCCAAGCCTGCCCAAGTCTTTACATGAAGAAATCATAAGTGCAGATATGTTGCCCTTCTCGGGAGACACAGAAATATATGAGCAGGGTTCACTTCATCAATTTCAGAAAAAACGGTTTATTCTTTGCTTATCTCAGCTCATCTTCCTGTGTATCGTAGACCTACAAAGGCTACGGTCCAAATCCAAGTTACTCTCTGGAACAACAGGCAGTATTTTCAACTGACTGTGCAATAAACTCAGTGATACAGATGTTTCAGACAGAATGTAACTCCCTAAGGGCAAAAATCCCTAAAGGATTTAAGAAGGTTAACCACCATGCAGGGGTTAGGAGCAGCAGCAGGTAGGGTCTCCCAGAGTTCAAAGACCCACCTTAGAATAGGTGACCCATCAGGAACACCTATTCAAAACATAATACCTGGAAGAATGATGTGTTGTCAGCTGTAATAACCAGGTACTCACTGAAAGCTGAAACAACTGGGATTAGCCTTTCAGGTGAGCAAACCTTGAAAAAAGCTTTGAGCAAAGCTTTTGGGTCCACAGGAAGACGCTCTGCTTCTCTGTCATGAAGTATGGTGCCTCTAATGTAGTCCAAGTGGTAGGTGGAAATGCCTACACAACAGTTTCAGAAAAAGGGGGTGGAGGAGACACAACAAATAGTTATAGTCTGGTGGTATGGATGCATGCCTGACAGGACAAATAGACGAGTGTGACTTCTTAATGCGATAAGCAAGGTAAATCAGCTCAGGTGGAACAAGTATACTAAAATGGCGAAGTTGCTTCTGGTTTGTCTAGGACTCTTTTACAAAGCAAGGGCCTAAGTTTCCACTAATAGTGTCTTTGAAGTGTACGTATCCATTTGAACACAAATTTAAGTTCCTAAACCATAAACTCCAATTCTCAAAACCCTTTTCTACTTCGAGTGCATCAGGGATGTGCCTGTTTTCTGACAGATGTTTGAAAACTCCCTTTGAAAGGACTGTTCTACTACTGCATCATGTTGAGCTCTGCTGCTGCCAGGTAGCCAGAAATTTGTCTGGTGCTTGTGCTTTGACAGAAGTGAAACGTCTGATGATCTGCAAGAGCCCAGCTCGCCTGCCTGCTGAAAGCTCAGCAAACTGAAGGCTCTGCACAAACCACAGTGTGTCTGTGAATCCTTCCCTGCAATCAGTTACCTCTGTAATTGCAATGGGAAAGATGCAGCCTCAATAACATATGTAAGGGGAAACAAACTGCACACCTCTTCCAAGCTCCAAAGGCAAGTGGGGAAACTGGTAGTAAGGAGATTGCCTGTTTAGCTTTCCTTGTAAATCTGTCCTGGATGGAGTTCTTGCCCTATGTTGCAAACTGTGAAATTGGATCCTGTGTACGGTTCAAAGTGTGTTCCCGCAGCTGCCCTGTCCAGGAGGCTCTAACCTATTTTGGTACAGGGAGGTTAAGAATCAGCAGTCTCTCTCCTCCCCTCTTTTCAGAACTGTTCTGCTTCATATTCCTTAGGTCAGAGAGAAATAGTGACTCTTATTCTCCTCGATATAATACTCTGTGTATTTACAGAGGAAGAGGGATATCTGTTGCTCCAGAAACAGTTTATGCATTTTTGCCACTGGGTAATGCAGAATACAAAAATTAGCCTTTAAGCCATGAGCTGAAATCGGGGTTTCCTTTTCCACCAAACCAGAGACTGCTTCCTCTAGTGTACTCCTTCCCTCTCTTGAGCTGTAGATAGAGCATGATGTTGTGTTGATTTATTTTTCCAGGGATAATATGTTTTTGTGATCATCCACAATGGCGCAAGTACTACCCGAGCCTGCTAAGTCATGATTCATAGAATGTATCTAAAGCATGCTCCCCTTTTTATTGGTTTTAAAGGGAAGGATTTGAGCTCTTGGTCTTCATTTTAATTTTTCACAATGAGTAATTAATAATTCCTGATTTTCAAATTCTTTTATTAACTTAATCAGCAGCTGGTTTAAATCATCACTATTCTGTTGAAGCCTGGCAGAATGATGCCAGTGTAAACCGTTGAACATCTTGGCCCTGTTTAAATTTTTCAAGTATTCAAAAAAAATTGTATTACTCTTACTAAAAAATAAACCTAACAGAGCCATAGAACATATCCTAGAGGAGTCTACCCATAATAAATCAGGTTCATAAACAATTGAGATGTGGAGCAGGACTGAAAATTTTGCAAAAGAAACAGATTTTACTCCAAGCTTACAACTGCTCATAAGCCAGACTGAGAAAATACCTTTAAAAAAAATAAATATGCCTGTTGTATCTCTTTGTCAAATTGGAAACAATAGTGTTAATAGAATCATCTGAACATGTTCATCACACAGCACCAGGAAATTAATTAAAATTTGCTAGGATATTTTTTTTGCAGGTAAACCCATCAAAAGAAATGTACGCGTACAGAATGTTACCATAGTAAGATTGATAAATGCTAGAACATTTCAGTTGCTAAAGGCATTATTTTGCTTATGTCAAGGCATTCCTTTCCAGTCAGCCAACGACTGTTGCTGTACACGGCAAGATTAAAGCTTGTACTGTGGGACATGATCCAGTTTAGTACATGGGCCATGAATGTGTGCAGTCCCATTCACTCTGCACTTCCAGACCTATTGTAACTGGCTTATTTGTTAAACATTGGTTCTAAATAAAAACCAAAGACCTTGCTAAAGCAATGACTGCATGCTTTCTTATTCCTGATCGTTCGTATTGCACTTACTCTGACTCTGAAAAAAGCCTGGACCTGCCTTTGTAGAAAATATTTGGCATTTACCTTTACTTAAGTACAGTGAAGCCAGTAATTTGTATCTTCAATGCTGCAGCTAATGCATCATGACATGAAGGGGTTGTTAGGGAGTTGGGATGCAGTTAATGATACCATGATCCTTTTTCTCTTAAGCACGTAGCATTTTGAGTCTTGAAGCTATATTTGAATGTGTACAAGCAAATCAAGACTGAGGAGGTAAGTTACATGTCTTTAATTTTTACACGGTCAATTTTACAGGTTTTACAATTTACAGGTTAATTTAACAGCTCAGGGAATGGGATGGGAGTTATAAATTGCATACAACAGAGAGCATGTAACTGTGTTGTACTTACAGTAGCTAGAAACCAAATTATACTACTAAAAAAATGTGTATCTCAGGTATGATAGCATTCATATTTGTCACTCTCTCTCCATCCTTCTTTCTTCCTACATGCAAGCAGAAGGCTCCTCTGCCATTGATATTCCTGATGACGCTTTTCTTTACTAGACAAACAAAGACTTAAAGTTGCCATGGAAATACCCAAATCTCTCAGTTCATGCATTTATCAAAGAAGGATCATCATCACCATCAGATAATACTGCTAGCATGCACACTATTTCTCTCTAGGTGCATGTCACAAGAATCTTAGTGCACCTTCTTTTTCTTTTTCTTTCTTTTGACATTATTTCATTATTGTCATGTCCATTGATGAGTGTCTAAGTGGCCCATTTCTTATTTTAATGCTGTTTGAAGTGAAAACATGCAGTCATTTCAGTGTGCCTTCATCTAAGTGTGGTGATTTTGAAGATCTCAGCTTTCCAGAAAGCCAATTCATGGCAGAATCTAATTCCTGAGCTTTTTATGTTTTTGTATGTTTGCTTTTATTAATGGGCATTTCTTTGAATTTGGTTTTATTCCCCATCCTCCTTCCTCTGTAAACACAGAAAACAGGGCTAATAATTTGTTTTCTATGCTCATTTGAGATGCAGTAGCTCCTTGCACCAGCTGTTCTAGTACTGCTGTAGAATCTCCTAATATTTTTAGTCTTCCTAATTGTTTTCTAGGTTTGGATCCCCTTTAATCCATAGAGGCTGCTGGAGCAAGTGGGTAAGGTTGAATTAAACTAGCTCCCACACTTTGTACGTGTGAGTGCTAATGAACTAAAGGCCACCAACCCTTTCTGTGTTTCTGTAAAGTAGATATAGACGTGTCATCATCCCTTGCCTTGGTTCCAGTTTTCAGATTTATTTCTGAGCAGCTTTTGCCTGAGTTTTTTGTCACATATTTCAATTTCACAGATTACCAGCACCATCAGAGCAAATCATCTGAGCACTAAACGTGTAAGCAAAACTGAGATATCCAACATTTGTGTAAAGGCAGAGACATTAAAAAAGCATCAAAATGAGCAAATCCCCAAGAGAAACTATTGAGCTGATAGTCTTGGGGGAGGAGGGGGGCGGGGGAAGGGCAAAAAACCTAAAATTGTTGTGAATTTGCAACATAGGAATGGCACCAACCCAAAGAAATATTGGGATATTTTGGTAGTGGAGTTTTTAGTGTAATCATTTAAAATGTTTGTTTTGCTTTACAGTGCTGTATTTTCATTGGCATTTAATGAATCTCTGAAGATTCTGTGTTTGTGATGTGATCAGAACCCCAGAACCCTGGTTTTCAGGTGAATATTCAAGTTGCCTGGGTTTGCAGGAATGAACTGAAAAGCATGAAACGTGAGTGAGAATTTCAGAAGCAGATGAATTTGGATGCCTCTTTGTAGTCTGGTTTCCTAAGGAAATAACGCTTGCATGATTGTTCTTTGTGGTTAATTTCAGTTTCCAGGGATGAGATACGAGAAAAAAGTTTGTCTCCCAAAAGTTTGACTAGTAGGTGAGAGGAGTATACATAAAGGAATCACATAATTATGACCTCTATATTTTCTAACAATGCAAAAGGCAGCATGCTGAGGTCATACATTATTTGGCACTGGTGTCCATATGGGAGAACTACTTTATAAATGTCCCAAATTCTGAAAAATCTTCTGTCAGAGTTTGCAGAATCCAGTTGCAGGAGCCCAATTTTACTAGTTCTGATGTCATGGCACTCTTTGCTTGTTCTCATTTTTGTGTTTCCCTCATCTGTGGAGAAAGGTTTCACTGAGTAGATGGTCAGTCTTAAAGAAAAGTCAAGCCAGTTTCCAAGACCTCATATGAAAGTGTTGTAGTTAACTGCATTTAATTCTGGCAGGAGAAACCATCATGGTATAACTTGATTCATGCTAATCAGTTAAATAGGTCTAAGGCATGATACATTGTACATTGGCTAGTAACAACAGATCTAATTTCCATCAGATACTTTTCTTATAATTACCATCCTTCCTTGCAGTCTGCTCTTGGGGTAGCAAGTGGAAACAAACACAATTGCTAGCCTTGGGTACAGTATTTTCTTTCTTATTTTTAAAATGTTGTTATTGATCCATAATATCTGCATTTAACACTCAGTCTTTGGAGCCAGTGAAGACGACATGCACTATTTGTAGATTCAGCGTGTATTCTTTAACAAGGATTTCTATTTTCTATAGCCTTTTTAGCCAAAGAGTGTTGTCTCTTCTCTTGCAGTGCAGTGATTGGACTGGATAGGTGTTGGATAGATTGGTGAGGATACAATTTCTTACAATTAAAAGACAAGATTTAATTTCATTGAACAACTCAGCCACTTGTTATCACAATTGTCTTTCCTTAATTAATTGTATTTCAGCATAGGCGCATTATAAACTAATCAGTCTATTGTCACATGCCTGTTAATATTGTAATTAATTATCATGGCTAAAGCTGAGTAAATAATTTCTAAAAAATAACTTATTTGGTGATTTTTGCCTCTTTTCTGTTTATTAATAATGTGCAAACAAAATGTTTTTCTGAAATCGGCTTGTTTTTTCACTGTTACTCACTGAGTTATTCTTCATCAGTAAATACCCAACACACAGTTTGTTACAACACTTTAAAGCCTGAAATAAGATGCATTTTGACCAGATTCAAATGATCATGTTACTTACCAAACCTCTATTGAAACACTATATTTCTTGGAGTTGGGTTTTTTGGAAAAATGTTTATAATCACTTATCTGACATTGACTTTGTATCAGCATTCTTCCAACGTTTAATTTTTGTTCTTTTTTTTATTGGGAAAATTCTTGCTTGCTAACTTGTTTGGTAGAACATCAAAAGGTAAGGCAAATGCAGCAGGATGCTGGAGAGGTTTCTTTTGAAAGACTAAGGTATGCACTTTTGCTGCTGGGCACTGTACTCAATTAAATAGTTTGCAGAAGCAGTCGATGCTAATTCAGCTGTGCTATATCCTGATATGAATGAAATATTTGTGACCAACCGCTATCTTCATGATTTGAGGAGTATTTATAGGCTTGCTTAGTACTGCTTCCATTGTGGCAGTAATGGTGCATTGTAGATGTGTCCTTTTGTTTAGCTGTGCTTTTCCACTGTCAGTTTATCCCTTTTTAATTGCTGTTCTGCTTTCTTGGCAGAGCCAAATAACTGGTAAGTTGGGCCCCACTTGGGCCAGGTTTGCATTCTGTGTTTGGCTTGGGCCTGAATCAATGTTTATGTTGCCATTTACCAACCATCCACACTGTTAAATAAATAGTGTCATTGACCTCGGCCTGGTCAGTGACATTAAGGTTTCTCTTCTGAGAAGTGAAGATCCGGCCTTCCTGGACTTGAGGTGTGCTCAGATGCTTTGATGCAATGTCAACACAGAAATTTGCATTAAGAGCAGAAAGCAGCAGCTGAGAGGCAGTACAGCCCAGCTCCTTGGTGCCTCTCAGCTCTACCTGATGGAAGGAAAGCACTCTCTCTGCCCTGCCATGGGCCACAGGGGTTTGGGCTAACCCATTCTGACTTTGCATTGGAGCTGAGGAGGACCACTCATACAGTTGTGCTCCAAACCCAGTAGAGAAATGGGTTAATAAATTGTTCCTTACTGCCTCTCAGCTCTCAGTTACCTCCTCTCAGCAGGGATGCATGCTGGTTATATGCTGATTTGGACTCTAACGGCAATCAGTCAGGAGACTGGCCAGGCCAAAGCCCCTGAGCTCAGGCTTCAGGCCAAATATGCAATGTAGACATGCCCTAAGAGATGGGAGTGAAACTGTAAGCCTGAATTTCACTGGCAGAAACCACAGAGTGATTCCAGCCCCCTGTATGCAATAATTCACTTTGGACAAAGCTGCTTCCCCATTGGCCTGTGTGTGTCCTTACAGTGTGACATTCCTGGTGAGCCCCCAGCTCACACCCTTGGGCTCTGTTGCCATAGCTCTGTTTTGCTGCTGTTTGCCATTCCTAGCTAGATAACCTTCTGAGGTTCCCATTACTTCACGTTCTCCATGAGTGCCCAGAATTCAGTTGAACTGTTTCCGAACTCTTTTGGTACGTGTTTACAGCCCTCAAGCTGTCCTGCTGCCTTGTCAGATGACACTCCACCTCAGCAGCTCCGCAGAGGCTCTGCAGTTTCCAGGCTACCTATGGTGTCCTCATTCCCAGGCAGGCAGAGCTTTTATGGAATTGACTTGTCTCACAGGAAGACCAAACCATTTGAATTTTGCTTTTTTTATATGTAACAGGCTGTTCATGGGTGAAATAAGATTGGTAAGTTAGGGCACAGTGCTTCCTACAAAGGTCTTTAGCAGCCATCTAATGGCACCAGACATGGAGGTGTGTGCATTGCAATATTTTACAGGATAGCATTTACTTTTTAGAATTACGTTTGTTTTCCAGCAAAATGGCAGTGATTTCCAGCAAGGCGGGACCAATGCAACTGCATTGGATGTGGCTAGGGAAGACATGAAATGGGGAGCCTCTACTACCTCCTGAAGCCCATGGTGAAACTCAGTATCAGACCAGTTCTGTATGAGCATTGGGGTAGGTTTGGATAAGCAGGACATGGATCTGAAAGTATTCTGGACAAAGACTGCAGGTGAAACCCTCGCTTACCTTATTCCACTGCAGGGACAAACCAGAGAGGCAGCAATCCCACCCCATGCTGTGAGCTGAGTTAGAGGGAAGGATTCTGTCTCTCCTTGGGAAGTGGGTGGTGGATGTGGGAACACCCAGGCAGGATTTCACCTTCGCTGAATAATTTTGTAGTGATGCTGAGGTGAAATTTTATTCACAGATTTCTGTCTTTCAAGTCTACGTTTCCTCGTGTAATCTATGATACTCTTGAAATATACCCACAGTATTTCTTCACAGTTTTTATTTTTAAAGGAGTTTCTTTTCTGTACTTCTTAAAGGTAATCAGTGTTGAGTGGGTCTGGACTTCTAATATTAACTTCACACTACTGTATCACAGCTTAGTACAGTGGAGTCCAGACTGTTCTTCCCTAGATAATCCATTTGTTTCCTAACAGCATTTTCTTTGCATTAAGCTCTTTCTTTTTACCATATGCCATCCTTATAGTAACTTCTATTTTGCCATTGATACATTCATATGAATGGAGGCTGGCTTTTCTAGAAGCATTTATCTATTTGTTAGCTATAATTTAGCTAAATATTCCTGAAATAGGACCCTTCTATATGTTTTGTTCTTACTCTGTGTTGGCAGGAACTTGCTTCCTCAATACTGTGAGATAAAGTGCCCTTTCTCAGGAGGAAGACATATTTCCTCCTCTGTTTATACCCCTCAGCTGTCTGTGCTCTACCCTGTGCCTCCAATCAATCCCTTTCTTGCTCCAGGGTCTTCCAGCCACTGCTGACAACTTAGTGCTTTCCCTCCAAGATTCTCAAGGTTTTTCACCTCCTTGTATTGGAGAGTAGCAGCGGCAGACAGGTTTTGATTTGATTTGATGCTGTTTCATACCCTTTTATGGTTACAGCTTTTGTGGGTGCAGTGATAGCTTTTGGGGCTATATATTAGGTGTGTTCTGCTTCAGAAATAGCTGGTTATAGTTACATTTTTCACTAGTAGCCATAACAGGCAGTCAGAGGGTCAGGCAGAATTGTCTTTTAGGCCATTATAAACCATTAGTCTTATTTTGCTCTAAAAATAACTTTCTGAAACTCAGGCTTGGCCCTTTCCTTTTTGTGTTATGCTATAATAAGCTCTTCAAATACTTCAGCGGAAATCTGCATTAGACTTGAGCCAAACTACAATCTGGATAGAAGACCAATGCAGGTTTACAATTTGTAAATCAAGATAATGGATTCAGAATAGCATGGTGTCCCATTTTGCAAATCTATTCATATTTATAAGCCCATACCTATGTCAGTATTATTCATGAGTGTTATGGGATTATGGGATATTTCTTTTTGGTTTCTGGCCTGGAAATGTTTTGGGTTGACTTAAAACATTTAATTTGTCATGAAACTAAATACTTCATTCCATTTTCTTATTGCTTTACCCTTTTAAAGCTTTTTTTAAGAAAGGTCATTTGAAACAAAAAGCCCTAAATGGTTTATTTTGTAATCCTTTTTTGCAGTTGGAAAGGTTTGCTAAATTACACTCGTATTTAAAAACTTTTTTTTGCTGTATGCTATTTGCCAAAATAATTACACTAGTCCCACAGATTAATCCTTTACTTACATTGGTATCTATGAAAATTTTGTGATTGCATTTGCACATGGCAGATTTGCCATATGCCCTTTGTAATCAAAAGGACTGATACATCCTCAAAAATAAAAAAAAGCTTCAATATGCTATTTAACATTGTATATATTCAGGGTCTATTTTTGATACATTTTTAATAATAGTCTGCTCTATGGTAGATGACTGTGACACTCAGAAACCTGACTGTGACATGCTGACAAGCTAAACCTAGGGTAGCTTTGTGTCACTTTGGGTAAAATTTGCCCCATATATAATGAACAACTAGAAGTTGTTTACACTGACGTGCTAAGCCCATAGCGGCTGCTGTGGACTGTGACAGCAATCAAAACTTTCCCTTATTATGAAAGTAGCAGTAAAAGAAAGTGATTAAATGCAAACAAAAAGCTTTGATAGGACTGTAGGGCTGATTAAAATGAAGAACATTAGCATGCTGCAGGTTGGCTCCTGGACTAGAATGCAGGTGTCAACTCAAATCCTGCACAGTTGGGAATGCTTGCAATTCCTCCTGGAAGCTGGATGAACAGAGCAGGAGGCATAATAGCTGCCTCCAGTGTGCTGGGCCTGGCTTTCATCACATTCATCTTTAGTATTTGGCTTTATGCTAATTTAGGCTTAGGTATCCAATGTCTTTTTTTTCTTTTTTTTTTTAGGATTTCATGTGTAGCTGGTAACCCTCACCAAAGTGATCACATGCATATTTTCACATTAATGATACACGACAGGCATACACATACTTCATAATAAACAGAAAATGGCACAGGACTGTATTAGGAAGCCTTTTATTTTAAAAATGTGTTGAGTTACCATCCATATCAAAAGCGAGTGTTGAAGTCTGGTGAGAAAAACACCACCTGATGGCAGCTGCACATATTCTTCCTTAAAGGGTAAGGGCTAGATCCAGGTTTGCTTTAGTCAACAGGAACTTTTCAGTTGTCACCCTATAGCTGGCTACTTGGATGTGACAACCTACATCGAAGAGTTTGCTATGTTATAATCTGTCTGCTGGCCCAAGCAACATGAATACCACTGCCCAAGTCAAAGAAACAGGGTTGTGGTGTAGAGGGTGAATGGGTGGATTAATGTATACCAGGAAATTCATATTGAGACTTTTACATGTCGTAGCATCAGCTCAGTTTTGGTTGCACCTGACTGATAATGTGCATAGATAAACCAGATTGTACTACACAGTTTACACAGCCTCATTACCTGAGCCAGGATTTGTTATCAAGCTTTAGCCCCATGTCTGTCATATTGTACCTGCCGCCCCTAGGAATACGCACACTGTAACTGAGTTGTTTTTGTTTTTGGAAGCGTATGGAGAATGTTTAGATGATGCCAAATACTTCCATCTTTATCAGGAAGCGTATGGAGAATGTTTAGATGATGCCAAATACTTCCATCTTTATCATTGATCCAATCACATACAGATACAAATGCACACACTTGCACACACATCCGTTTACTTAATACGGGCTGCAAAAAATTTTTTTTCTACCAATGAAATTGTTTACTCGCTACTTTTTCACAGCTGGGAGATTTAAAAGAGGAATATAAAGTACCTGTAAAAACAGATACTGGCGTAGAACTCTGTGTTTTACCTGAAGCTGAAAATACTTTTCTGCTAATATTCACGTTACCTGTTATATAAGGTTATGAAGATGAACCTGTGTTCCTTGTGCTGATCAGTGACTGATTAAAAATAATAGCTTCAAAATTATTTAAGTGCTTTTACTACAGTCTAAAAAGAAAGCTTTGTTTCACAAAGAGAAATAGGGGATCCAACACCATTTATTGAATTTGTGTATCTTAACATATTGCCTTCTGATTTTTTCAAGGATTCGTGGCTAAATCTGTGAACTTCTTCGTGTATATGGTGAACATACAGCACCTAACACAGCAGGGTCTTCATCCAGAGGGGAGTTGTTGCATGTTGACGCATTATTGTTTTTGTGGCATCTCTTTCAGGACTGCACAACTGTCTTGACTGATAAAGTGGCCTGGTGTGAGCAGTAACACATTGTGAGTCACTGTCTCTGCAGACATTTCCTCACTTGTATTAATATTTTAACAGTAAAATGTTAGATATTTAAAAGTGGGACCTATTTTTTACCAGAAATTTCCAATAGTGTCTGAGAATTTCCTCATACAGGTAAAAATGTGTCTGATATTTTAAAATAGGAGTCCCACAATGGAAGATTGAGCAGGTTCCTTCCAGGGATGGACTTCCTTACAGGCAGGGAATTCAATACTGTTTTCTTCCAAGGGGTGGAAGACTGGTAAGCTGGAGCTTCTGGGATCTCCTCCATCATAACCTCAAATAAAATCAGAAATTCAGGGAGATTTTTGGCAGGGCGTTTGCAGGGCCTCATTCCCCAGATGCCAGCAAGCAGGGTACCCTGGCTGCTAGCCACAGGGCATGGTAGCATCATCTTGTCCCCTCCCTGGATCAGAAATGGGACTGCCTCCATCCATGCCTGAGACATAGGTGGTGTAAGCCAGGTACAAAAGTTCGAGAGGACAGCACAGACAGCTAAAGGCAGAAAATTTAAGACACAATAGTTACTTCTGGTCTATATGACCTTTTCTTTTTCAAAAGGCTTTGTCTAGCACATATTTTTATATATCCCTCTTCTACAAGGTGGCTTTTTTTAGCTTGAAACTTATGCTTGTTTTTCATGACATTTTAAAAATACCTCTATTTTCTTTGGAATATGTCTGCTATTTAATTAAGTTACCGCTGGTACAGCATCGCTTTGGTTTTGAAAAGGTGTTACATATAAATAATTTGTGCCATGGCTGCTACCAGAAGGGTTTTCCTACATTTTTATAGGCTTTATATAGGTTAGTCAGAATTATGTTCATTCTTGTATTATATCTTACGGTTCATATATATGTTCATGTTCACATATAAGTGTATATATTTTTATATATATACAGACATGCATGTATATGTATAAATATATACAAAGACTTATGGACACAAATATGTATGAGTATATTGAGTTTTAAGTGTCACTTTTGGGGATGTGGAGAAGTGGGTCTAGAAAGGAAATATGGACATTTCAGTTTCAGGTGTGAAGAGAGGAAGATCCTATAAATTCCAGACTAGGACCTGATTTGTACAAAAGATATGGATTTCATACAGACTGGCGGACATGGGGATCAAGATGTTCTCGGTGCTTTTGTCGTTTCACCAAACCCAATCATTATTTTGCATCAAATGCAAAGTGATAGCTCTTTGAAAAATAGTTGCAATGTGAGATAGTTTTCCACTTAAATGTTCCTGTGTGAATCTGTATGATTAGTTTGTACATGTTTCTGAACTGGATCAAGCCTTTTGAGGTTTAACAAGCTAAATACCAAGGAGCAACAAGAGATACAGAGTCATGCTCTGCAGTATGTGATAGTGTTCCTTGTTTATGTAAGAGGTTTCTGTATCAAATAACAGGATTAGAAAGATCTGGTATACCATCAGTTGTTCAGGATCATAGAGTTGATTGATTCTGAGCCGTTTATCATGAAACTCAGTGGGAATAAGACTGCTGAGAAGCCTGATGAACAACATTTTGAAATCTGCACAGCTAATTTGAAAGGTATGAGTCTAACCAAGTAATCTGATTTTCAGAGGTAACCAGCAGCATCAGGTCACAGCAAATGTAATGGGATCTCCAGATGAATTGGTACTTAACAGATCTTTTACTTCAGTGACTAAACATAGATGCAGGTGTTTAACAGCAACCATGAAATGTGAAAATGATGATGTGCAATGGATATTAGTTTGGGATTTACGGGGTTTTGCTGTCTGATGGCACTGGTGGGTTTATGAAGATGATGTTTGATATCCTGGGATCATCAAGATCTCTTAGTAACAGAGATAATAATTCTCTCTGAGATTTTAATGCCTCTAATATTCTTTAGATGTTTTCCATTTTGCTTGCCCAGAAGAGCTTCAGACCAGCTCAGGAATCTTGCATTTCCTTTATCCACTGTGATCTTTTTTCATTGTATGGGCTGTTGCCCCTGTCCATCTTCACTTAAAACCTGCTGGCCTGAGCACTCTGCTGTGAGGTAGCAAATGTGTATTTCTCCCTTCTTGGCTGAATTCAAGGCAATGACAGAGAGAAAGTTCTGAATAAAGGAGGCATGGCTTCTTCCAGTGGCAGAAAATTGTGTTTTAAAAGGGCTGCTATTTACTTAAAGTTATCTGAAAGGACTGATGTTAGCACCCAAGGGCAAATCTTCAATCTGTGGACCATGGTAAAAGGAATATGCTTCCTTTATAATCTACAGTCAGGTTCATCAGCTTCTGCAAGGACCAGTTGTATCCTAATCAGTGCATGGGTTTGTTTGGGGTTTTTTTTGTCATCTTGTGTTGTGGCACCTCACTTTTTACATGCGCAATTTAAGGATTGTAGGTGCTTTATGCAGCAGTCTGGATTGAATTTTGGACTAGGGCCTGAAAGGTAATGGGTGATAACTGACATGGAGGCATTGATTTCTATTATCAGTTCTAGCCCTTCAGATGCACCTTGACACATCATTATAGCTGCATTGCAGTCTAACAGGCTTACATCTCTGATGTAAAATTTTAGGGATTTTTATTAACGCTCAGCTATTTGCACCCAGGGAACACAACTCTGGAGGTAAAATCATAGCTACAACTTTATAGGCTAATTTGGTATCCCCTTGAAATATTGACCCTGAAGCTGTAATTTTTAGCCTCCTTATACATTTTTTAGAGAGACTCTTTGGAATCATGAATCTATATAAACCTATAGGGATAGGGCGATAGGTGCTCATTTGAATAATCTAATTGAGGGAAAAGAAGGAAAAGTCTAAGCACACACAGTTACTCTGACATAGGAGTTTGGGCACATGCCTTGTACTATAGCCACTCAGTGCCCTGGCTTGAGATAGGTGGTTGAGCCATGTCAGAGAAGCTGGCAAATGACAAAGAAAAGGCTAATGTGAGGAACAGTTGTGTCTCAGATCCAGATTTGTGAAGCAAGCATTCATATTGGGTTTGCTTGGAATCAAATGATTTTGCAGCAGGTTTAGTTGACTCATGCGCCCCAAATGCCTATTCAGCTACAGCAGTCTCCAGAAGCAAAAGTTATTGATATACAGTTTATCCTGTTCAGTAAGCCTAATTAGCTGAGGCTGTCTGAAGTGCATTTGCCAAGAGAAGCAGGGGAAAAAAATGTTAGGCTTGGGCTTTCTAGACCTGTCGTTAGAAACACGACCATTAAGAAATAATGGGAATGGCAACTTAATCTCATTGTGTTGTTGAAACTCTGAGGTTTTTCAAGTTTATTTGAAATCTGAGGATCTAGTACTGGCACTTTTCTTCACAGTCATTAGTCCTTTTATTCCATCAGTGACGCCCAGTTAAAATACATGACATAATCTTGAAGACAATAATACCTTCTAATCTACCAGGTTTTTCTTTATGAAAATGGACCTCATGCAACAGAGGACCCTGTGGTCTCTAAACCAAGATTCTTCATTCTTCTTTCCACTCTATTCTTAGTTGATGCATTTCCTTACTAAAGTGCTAGCTACAAAACTAGGGAAAGAAGAAGACTCAGACAAAATCAGTGAAATCATTAAAGGTAACAGAAGTCAGAATTAAGAGTATACTCCGTTTTACTAGATTTACTTGAGGTATTTTACCTCCAAGGGACCTCAGGCACTGGAAATAGTCAATCCAAATCCAGCCACAAGCTTAAGAACTTGGATTTGCAATAGCTCTGTTGTGAGTAAAACTTAAGAGTCCATCACATTTAGAAGACATATTTTGGTCACATCTACAAAGAAAAGTTTTTTCATATGCTGAAAGCTTATAAAGTTAAAAGTTCTAACTGTAGTCCGGCAGGACGTGAAAGAAATTTGTGCAGAATCCCCAACTCGGTCTGTTACACAGTATCCTGAGAAAAACAAATTACTGGTCCTGTTCAGGGGGATCTCTCTCTATGGTTAAACATATTGTAAATCTCAGCTGGAAGTAAACATCACATATCTTCATTCTAAACACAAAACCAAGGCAACCAAGATGAGGTAACGAATGCAATTCCAAACATTTTATTTATGCAGTCAGAAGTCTTTTTAAAACTGCTAGTTTGTTCCAAACTCATCTGTTTCAGAACTGCTTTTCATGGAGTCATATCCATGTATAGGTCATGCAAATGAGACCAGCAGATGGAAAACTTTAGTGAGACATGATTCATTTAAAACCTTTTATGGTGTATAAATTCCTTAGGATTTTTTTAGTTTTCCGAACTTTCTCAGGTTCATATTCATAGGAATAATCTGTAGTCTTGTTGACATGACCACCAGGAAATGCCTTTATGGCGCTAATGGAAGGTAAGGCATGCATAATGGAAATTTCAGCTTACAGAGATGTGTGGTTTTGGTTTAAGAAAGCCTGTTATTACAAAAGCTCTGATCTTACACTGCAGTATTTTTATCAGATTGTGATTGCAGTCACTGCATATGTCACTGCAAGCTGAAGTGATGGGGTCTGGAGAGTAATGTTAACATGATTCTGAGGAAATTAATCAAAATTAGTCAGCACTTCTCTCTCATGTACTTGGGGTCACAGCCTGTTCTAAACTAACTTATTTTCTTCCTATTCAGTGATGCAGGAAGGAAGGTTTAAAACCAGCAGTAGGGTAGTAATAGTGTGACAGGAAGAAAAAGGTCACTGAGAAGAATATGAAAGCTGAGTAATGGGATCATCCTGATAGGTGAATTAGAATTCCGCAAATGACTTTTCTATTTCTCATTCTTTCCCTATTGCAAAGTAGTTTTATTCTGGAACAATGCATCTGAACAGCTGCACCTGAAAAATAAATCTTAAAGACTATGAGAATTTTTTTCCACTGAATTTCCTTTGTAGTTTTCTTTGAGCACTAGTGGCACTAAGTGAAAGAGAGTTCCAAGATAAGTGTAGGTTTTGAAGAAGAAAACACTGTAGGGGAATAGACAGGGATTGGCGACCGGAAGATTACGGGATGTGACAGAAAGATAGACTCCTCCCCATAGGAGTGGCAGGAACAGGAACCGCAAGAGCTATATAAGCGTGTGACGCAGCCAAATAGACGGACATTTTGTATCCATCATATTGATGTCTGTGCATCACTGTCCCCAGGGTGGGTAGAGCCCTGTGTCCCGGAGATATGCGGCCCAAGATAAGTTCTCCCGTAGAAGCGTACAGCTACAAAACACCAAAAACCCCAAGGAAAAAAACCCAAAACCCTCATGGCCAGCAACATGTGGGGATCTAATACAATAAAAACTATTCCTACTGTTCACAGGCAATGAAATATGAGTCTCATTGTTAAGCAACAGCATTTCCTAAATCATGCCATTCATTATATGCTTGATCTCAATTATCTAAGGTTTAGGACTTTTGTCATAACAGTATGTCTGGGGGATAATGTAATGCTAATAAGTAAATGGATATAAGCCATGAACCTGTGACGCAGTGCTGCTGCAAATAAGGTCTTCAGAAGGTTCTGAAGGTGGGATTTTTCTTCGCTACCTTTAACCATCTAAGAGCTAGTAATCTGGGCTCCTTCTACACAAAGTTGAAACAGAAAACCACCTAGAAGGAGGTGTTTCTGCATTAAAGTTGCCTTCTTGAGATGCAAGTCCCCTGGCTTCAGAGTAAAGCTCACATGCAAACATACTCTACAGGGCTAGGCAATGGGAAAGTGTTCAGCTTCCTGCTCTGATACCCCCTCTCCTGCCAGCATAGAGCCAGAGGTGCTTTCTAATGCTTTCAGGTGAACCTGAAACCTTGCCCACATTTCCCATCAGTTTACTGTGTACTGTTTAACTATAGCTTTTGATTTTAAGTCCTTCATGTCCTGGGAGAAGCTGTTGTGAAGGTGATCTAACCTGTAAGCTGGAGGATTTAAAGCACAGAGCCACCTCTTTGCTATTTTAGTACTCTATTGCTGATTCCTCTAAGTAAGTGAGGTATGCACCAGTGAACGATACCAGTGAATGAATTTTGTACAGTTTTTCTGCTTGTAACTTATCTGTAAGCTGTAGTTAGTTTGTCTCTTATTTAACAAATGGGTTCAGTGGACATATTACAGTGCATCAGTTGCTTATGAGCTATGTTCTTGCACTGTTAATTTGAGTTTTCAGTTAGTAGTTCTCTTCATGCCATGTTTGATTAGTTGCCATTATTGTGTCCTTGTTTTTTCAGCTCCTTGACTGCTACCTGCCAAACAGACTAAGGGCTTGCAAGATTCCTATAGGCAGATACACAGTTTCTGTGGCAGGTATATGTGAGCACAAATTTATGCACTCAAATAGGCTTTTCAAGTTCTGCTTATTTTTTTGTGAGCAAGTTGTACTCTTGAGTGCAAAGTGAACATAAGGACCAATACCACCTAGGCTACATTATTGTTATGTCCAAATATTATTTAGTAATTGCCAGGGTATAAATCAAGTTTGGTCATAGACACTCTAAGGTTTTTTCAGCACTGCTGTACCAGAAAGTGCAAAAATAAAGTTCCAATCAAATACAAAGTTTGAGTAAGGATGAATTGTATAGTAATTTCAACATTACTTAAATAGGTAATAACCTGGCCCTTGGGGAAAAGGTAACGGAAGAAACTTAGATCCTTCATGCTGTAATTCCATATTCTGACATTCATATGCTGAAGGTTGGCTCTGATACATCTTCTCAATGTTTATCCCATTCACTTGCTCACCTTGGAGGAGGTATAGTAGGCCTAGCAATTTGCATGGAGTCTTGAGGTTCCTGTCATGTGAAAATCCTCTCCTACAATATATGCCAACTGCCATCTGCCACTGTGAAGAGCTGAAATGCCTATGGTCTGAGGTTTCAAAAAGACTTTAACTTTTGACTTTTTTCTTGGTGGCAAGAAATTAATTAGCCCTAGAAGAACTAATCAACTGATTGGATTTGTTTAGGTAATTTTTAGTTATTTAAAGAAGAACTGATCAAATCCAGCACACACAGTGGATGCATTATGTCAGTGTACAGAGAAGTCTGTATTCATTAAGAGGTTGTTTCATTAAGAACTTGTACATAATTCATTAAGAACTTGTACTGTCAAAATAGTGAACTAGTTTCTGAACAATAAAACCAGGAAAATATTAATGTTAGGAAGAAGAGATGAACATACAATGAGACAGCACTTCTCTTTAAATGGTGTAAAGAGGGGGATGGGGAAATGAAATCCATGTTCCCTGAACTGAGCTTACAGCAGGCCCCCTGCATTGCCCCTCAGCTGCTTACTGGAGCTAGGAATTGATGCCAGAGCTGGAACCAGCAACAGAACATCAGCACCACTTATCCAGAGCCAGTCCACATCTTGTTCATGTCTTGTGAGCTGACCAAACAGTATGGAGAATGTGGGTGTGATGATTGGGTTGGTTCATCTTGTAGCTTTTCTGCACCAGGTATCTCTGACTGCCCTTAGAGAAAATCTCAGAAAATCTGAATTTAAACATAGAAAAATGGGAATCCTGATCAACATTGACACAGAGACCACAGTGCCAGAAAACAGCATAAAGACACCTAATAAAATATTTTGTGGAAAGATGCTGTTCCCTTTTGCAACTTTGGCTTCCTCCCTGTCTTTTATGACTTTTCACAATTAATTACTTAATTTTGAGTTTTGTAAAAATTTCCAGTTTTCAATTTCCACAGTTCAATGGAAAATGCTTATTTGAAGATACTTATTTGAAATGCTTGTTAGAAAAGCTTGGTTCCAAGTTAAGGCATTAATTTAAGGCATTAATTGTCTTCGGTGCAATTTACCTCTTTGACACAAGAGAAAGTTATCATTGCAGCTTACCACACTACCAGAGACAACAAGGAATTTCTTAGCCTAAAGAGCAGCACTGGTGCAGGGACAAGTATATGGATTGATCATGAATATGTTTAGGCTGCAAATAAGAAAAAATATTTCTGTGCATTCTTGAGGACTTTTCTGGCAAGAGTTATGGGGGCAGAAAGGTGTGGTGGCTGCAATAGAAGATAACTGGAGATGTTGGCCCTGGGAAGGTGTAGGTCATCTTTGGGGAACAGACATGCTTGAAAACGAAAAACGTCTCTCATGTTATGTTAAATACAGGCTTCCATCTACTACTGTCCCCATTTTCCCAACACACCTTCCTGAGACCGGAGTGAGATCTGTGACAGTCTAGGTACTGTGTCACAGCAAAGTGCACCATATGTTACCCATTGAAAAATTATCCTAGCTTCCTATAAAATACACGTAGCAATTAACTGCCGCTACCTTGATTTCCACTGGGAGTTCTGCATAAACAGAGTATGCCCCCAAGGCAGTAGTAACTTATGCTCTGCAGTTTTCAGGACTTATGGATGCACCTGCATACAATTCATCTGTGTTAGGAACACTGGGTGGAGATTATGTTTGCATGATAAGTCTTTGCATAGAGAAATAAATGTTTCAATGAACTGTGATGCCATTTTTTAGCTACCCTTTCCATCTGTGGTGGCTAGTGTTATACAGGGGCCCTGGATGTGGTACAGTTTCTCGAATATGTCGTTATAAGCTGACTATAATGAGACCTCAAAGTTACACGCAGCTTTGCAGTAAATAGACAAGTGTTGTAAAACGCAATATGAATTTTACTTTGCCTGTAGACTGTGGAGGAGACTCTCAGGTATAACTGTGATGCCAAGGAAGGCACATGGAGAAAACAACTGGGGAGAAGAGGTGTGGAACAGGCCTCTGGAAAGTAGAAAGAAGCATTCTGAGAACTGGTTTTTTGAACAGGAAGGTGCAGTACAGGCTGGATACCCTGAATTTTGTCTGGGTTTTGGAGTCCTGGTCTCCATGGCAAAGCAGTAGCACAGCTAAACTATTCTGAGATAACTAGGAAATATGAGTGTTCCAAATAAATTCTCAGCTAACAGCTTATTCCATGACATTCATTCAGAGAAGACTGGAAAGTTGCACATCAGGCTAGAAAGGGTATGATGAGTGACTAACAAACCTGTAGGAGTTATATATATAAAATAAGTTTGCTAGGTTTTTTTTCAGAAGTGAGTATAGACCTGTAACATAGATAGGAGGAGAAGAGCCACTCCCTATTTTTGGAACTTAAGTGTGGAATCGTCCCCTAGATTCAGAACCTGTATTTTATTTTTTAAGAGCAGTTTTCAATCCATCAGAACATCTCCATCTAGCCTATTCTTAAGACTCGTGATATCTCAGCGTAAAGTCAGAGCATGCAAGGGTGTTGTGCGTTTGGTCAGCTGGCAATATTGTATATGTCAAATTCTTTACTGATATTCAGGCTGTTCTAGAGGATGAAATTTCATCACCCATACCTCTGCATTCAAAGCTACAAATGGCATAACTCTCCTAGAAGGAACTGTGGGACCACTTTCCAAAACTGAAGGGAGATTCTCATTGGTGTCCCACTGAAGCTGTGGTGTGGGGTAGAGGACTGTCGTTTTACTTTATCTCTGAAATGCAAGTTATGCACAGCACTAGGCAACCATCAAAACTGCCTTTTCTGAAAATACGTATTTTTACAAGACAAAAGAAGGGGAATTTTCTTAAGTACTACGTCAAATCCACGTAGACAATGTCTGTATTACTCTGCAACATCAAAAATGGTGCTATACCTCTAGCAAACCCTGCATAAGCTGGGGAAGGAAATCTACTGGGTTTTCCATTATGATTAGGAAAGGAGTTTGCTGCATATCCCTGCTCTCTCATGGTGTTGAGACTTGTGACAAGCCCATGTGTCCTGTCTATGCTCATTCTTCTGATTAATTCTAATGGTAAATGATTCTGTAACAACATTACTCTAGGGATGGTTGAGTAATGGCGAGTAATGGCAATGTTTTGCTTCCCTTAACCTGTTCTCTGCTCCTTGGCCCATGCATACATCTTGGAACTAGGAGTGAATATGGTAAAGGAAGGACTTTGAGACAACTGGAAATGTAGGCAATGTGTGTAGGAGTCTTGTCCAGGTACACATGGCAGTCAAAGTTCTGCAAATTGCACCACGCTGCTGGGCTTTGTATCTCTTCTGGAATGTCCCATGGAAAAGGAATCCAGTCTGGTTGTGCGGTGTTCTCCTCAACACAACTGCGACAAAAGCCAGTACATAACTAAGGTATACCTCTTAACTATCTCTAAATACCCACATAGCATATTCTTGCTGGCAAGGACAAGCTCCATTGTCAGAAGGAGTTTCCTTCTGTTTGCAATCGATAAGGGAACACATTACGTGTAATACATTCACCTCCTTAGCATATAGTGCAAACTGATTATGACCCCTTGCTTACTCCATGTATGCATAATACAATGTAGACTTTGTCTAAGCACCTATATTAATAAAAATTGTTGATACTGCTTGAAGCTGTTGCTTAGAGTTTACATTCTGATATTTTCTGCATCTGGAATCAAAAGCATTCTTACAGATTTTCTTGTGTTTGTGATTTTGTGTTGAGAAAATGTGCCAATCTTATGTGGCATGTGAGGACACAGCTCTTATAATGATGAGTTTGCTTGAATTGCTGTGTCTGTCACAACTTCTATCTCTGAGCTGTTGCTTAATAATTTAACAAAAATTTACCACCTTCTGCCTGTGCTTCTTTGAGGTGATATCATGAGACAGCATCTTTAGCTTATAGATGTATTGCAGTGCATGATGGAGGTAGAACTTTTTGCATACAGCTGTCACTATATTCTTCCCTGAACCTATTAACATGCAGTTAGATTCCTGTAACCAGCTACACCTGTTAAATTAGATTAGCAGGTACTTCAGGTGTTTGTGTAAGGATGAAAACTTTCAGAAATTTGATCCTATTAGAAACCTGTTTAAGCCCATACTTTGGTTTCCCTATGTGCCAATCCTGTAGCTGCTGGAAATTTGGAGAGTTCAAAATCTAATTTCATCCTAAATGGGTATGAAAAGTTTTATTTGTAATATTCCAATTAGATCTGAACAATTTGCTTTGTATTACAAATGCAGAAGGTTACAACTGAAGTGAAATATATAGCACTTGTTAGTGGAAGGCTGTTGATATTGATGTTTCCTTGGAGTGTTACCTGCATGTTTGTGAAATCAAGTTGGGTTCTCTGAGGTTGCAGTCCTCTGCTTATACTGAGGGGGTTGCAGCTCAAATACTTTATAATAAGTTTTATATTCTGATTAATAATTCCCATGGGGTAGATTGGATGTTGGAAGAAACCTAGCTTCAGTAGCAAGACCTGAGAGCAGCCTGCCGTGGGATACCTGAAGGTCCTATGAGTAGAGCCTTCCCTTGATGTATCTCTAGGATGGGGAAAGATGAGACTTTTTCTGCAGAACTGTTTGCTATTTGTCACCTGGATCCTGACCAAGTATACGGACTGTTAGGTCAAAGGTAGTGATAGACTAGAAAAGCTTAACTTCCTGAATGCTGATATGTCTGATAAATAAGAAAGGAACATAGCTACAGCCATGTCAAAACTTACAGGGCTTGGATCATGGATTGAAGTAACTAGTAGTAAAAACTAGTGTTCACAGGAAAATTAGGCGCTTTCAGGATGAGATAGTAGGTGAGAAGAAATTAGGTTCTGAAATTTGCACTGAAATTTTAGACTTACTAAAAGATGTACATACCTACTTAGTAATTGAGAGGCCCGTTAACTGGCTTGTTACTTTTTGAGTCCTAAATGTGACTGTCTCAGGAAAAGATTAAGGATCAGTGTGTATATAGGCCTCTTACAAAAACGTTTGTCTTAGAATAAAAGCGTGTAAGTCTTGTGTACAGCTTGTCATTGGGAAAATGTAATCTGTAGCCTGTTCCTACTCTTAAATGGATATGAAGAGAAACAGGTCATATTAATGTAGAAAAAGCACTATCAATATTTTCCTTGGTGTTTTGTAATATTTTTAAGATGTTCTATGGGAAAGTACACACTATCCTTAATCTGGCTGGATGGAAATTTCTTGGCTAAATGGTTTTGGGAGGAAATGCAAAGCCATCCCATTTTTTTTCAGCAGCGGGTCAACTTTCAGAAAGTTGAAAAAAGTTGACAAAAAAGAAAAACCTGTACATGGTGTTCAGAACCACTGTTGCCTTTGAAATTGAAGTTAATAGTAGTAAAAAATAATAATTTTAAAAAAGTAAAATCCTTCAATACCAAAATGAAGCATTTTCAAACCTGAAGTGCAAATGTTTTGATTACCCAAACTAAAACTTCTGTTTGAGGATGGAATATAAGAAAGAAATGAAAGGTGTTTTGGTTAAAAGAAGAGTTTGATGTTGCACAGTTTACTTACAGAAACCTTTGTGAAAGCTCAGAAATCCTGGCTGACATTAATTCAGTTTCTAATTCCTAATCTTTATGAAAACGTAATCAGAGGAAGCACTTGGTTTATTCAAATGTGGTGTGAAACTGTAAATGTTACTAAAATTCTTCACATTGGACGTGTCAAAATCTTTCAGTCAACTCTGCAACTTTGTCCTGTGGTTAAATATCTCAAAGCACCCTGATAGATAATATTCAGAAACTGATTATTTGGTGGTGTCTTTGTGTTAAGAATGTTAAGGGTTCTGCTGTGATATGAAGTAAGGTTCTTAGCTCACTAAAAGAAATGAAAACAATTAGTTTGTCTCTATGCTGTTTTGTAGAATATTTGTTGTTTCTGGGACTTCTTCAGGGAATCAGTTAAAAATGGCTAAAAATCAAGTAGACCTGAACTGTAAAGAAAGGCTGTGTGATAACCTCTTCAAAACCTAAAGAACAGATTCCCCAGTTAGTTTAACCTGTCATATCTCCATGTAAGCTGATGGCCCTATAGGCCATCAAGAGGATTTTTATGGAAAAAACCATGCTATACAGGGATATTGTAGGCATATGACAAATTGTTATTTCGTGCTCATCATTACTTGTATTTATTAATCTTTCCATAGACTTAAATATATTTGTAAATGTTAATGTATCTAATGGTATATTGATATACAAGTGAGAAAATTACAGCTATAATACAGAAGACAAATGTGGGAAACAAAGAATGTAGACGACTGGATTAAAACTGTGCAGGACATGAATCGAAGGCTGGAAAAGTATGCAATTCTGACCATTAGTTTTGTCTGATAATTGCAATGTCTTCATTCCCAAGCATCCTTCATAAGAGTAAGTTACCTTGTAAATATTTAAAAGCTCTCTGGGCTATTTTTAGTTGCTTGCTTTTTAATACAATAATTTACTATTATGTGCAATTTTTACTATTTGTTCCTGGTGTTGTTATGTAAAGATTTTATAGTCCTCTTTTATTCTTTGGCATGATTTATTTAGGCCTTATTATCACTGGTGTGAAATCTTTTCAGGTATGCTAAATGTTCTTTATTATCCTTTTATAGACTTGTTATGTACTGCTTCACTTGCCTCCAAGCCTTTCCAAGTTTTTTTTTATTTACGTCTGTTGTCCAGTTTTAAGACTTGACAAAGTAAAGTATATCCTTCATCTGATGTGAGCACACATCAGTTGTTAACACTAATGGAAATTAGGCATATACTGTAACTACAACAGACCTGGTAGAGACTATTTTGAAGTATTAAAATAAAAAAGATCATCTATTTTGACTGAGGAAAGTAAAGATACATATAGCTCTTCATTTCTTTGTTATATTTCTTCCCCCACCTTTCCTGATTTCCCTTCCCTTCTCAAGAAATTCTGGCAATAGTTGACAGTAAGAGAAAAAAGTGAAAAGAATAAATAAACTGAGTTCAATTTCTCTTCTTTTTACAATCACTTTCCTCTGTATTATTCCAATGATGATGTAAGAAATCTAATATTTTCTCTTTTTTTGTGTTAGTTTCCATTATGTTCCTTGAATAACAGAAGGGAATAGCAACATATACCAAGATTTCTCAGGTTGGGGTTTTGGGTTTTTTTCCCATTTTTTTGTGTGCAATGTTTTCTGGGGTAAATAGCAATAGGTTACTTAATAAATATTGCAATTATTAGGCTTTTACTGTTCACCAGTGACCAGTTTGTCTTCAAAGACTGCATGTCTAATTTCTCAATAGCAACAAATTCTTGATTTGCTCTCAGATATCTGACAATGTGTTTAGCAGGCTGAGCATGCGGAAGTTGTTTTGTTTTGCTTCTTTGCACAAGAATGGTTACACTCAGATTTATTGGTAAATTTGCTTAATGCTGTGTTATCTGCTGTATTTTGAAACAAGGACTTTGTGTAATAAGGTTTTTTATTATTTATATATGCAGACAGTTGGGTTTTTTTAGGGGGGGTGTGTGTGTGTTAAAATTTTCAAGTTTTTGATGGCCAGGCATATGTCCGTTTGTTTTATGTCTAAATCTATTTCCCCTGATGAGGTCCTGTGAAGTACTGAGCATGCCCCCTTCAAAAATCAGACTAGTATCTCAAAATATGTGCTTAAAGCAAGATGCTTTTGAAAGTTAGGAGTAACAGCAGAATAAAAAATACAGTAGAATACTTAGAGAACTTGCTTGAAAGCAGAAAACTGAAGAAACCCTGGATTCACTTGTTTTTGTGATTTACAGTATGGGTCCTGACTCTCAGGGCAGAGTTCTTCCTATCCAATATTGAGGTAGTCTTGTCACCATCACAGAGACACGGTGGGATGACTCTGTGACTGGAGTGCTTCAACGGATGGCTGTAAGCTCTTCGGAAGGGACAGGCAAGGAAGGAGAGGTGGTGGGGCTGCTTTGTGTGTTAGAGAGTGTTTCAATTATATAGAGCTCAACGATTGTGATGATAAAGTCGAGTGCTTATGGGCATTGATGAGGAGGAAGGCCAATAAGGCAGCTATCCTGGTTGGGAGTCTGTTATAGACCACCCAACCAGGATGAGGAGATAGATGAAGTATTCTACAAGTGGCTGGCAATCTCACAATCACTAACCCTTGTTCTTGTGGGGGAATTCAACTTACAGATGTTTGCTGGAAATATAACACAGCGGAGAGGAAACAGCCTAGGAGGTTCCTGGAGTGTGTGGAAGATAACTTCCTGACGTGGCTGGTTAGTAAGGCTACCAGGGGAGCTGCCTTGCTTGACCTCCTGTTCACAAACAGAGAAGGACTGGTGGGAGATGTGGTAGTCAGAGGCTGTCTTGGGTTTAGTGACCATGAAATGACAGAGTTCTCGATTCTTGATGCAGTCAGTAGGGGGGTCAGCAAAACAACTACCATGGACTTCCAGAGGGCAGACTTTGGCCTGTTCAGGACACTGCTTGAGAGAGTCCCTTGGGAGGCAGTCATGAAGGGCAAAGGGGTCCAGGAAGGCTGGGCATTCTTCAAGAAGGAAGTCTGAAACATGGTTTAGGGAGTCATGGCAGTGTTGGGCTGATGGTTGGACTTGATGGTCTTAGAGATCTTTTCCAACTTGAATGATTCTATGATTCTTACCCCAGGTTCAGTTTCCTGTACAAATGCTACTTATCATCTTGAAGTCAATGAAAGCAGAGGCTCTCATCTCAGACGCAGGCTAGCAGAGTATTGCTGGCAGACTTGCACACGAGTTTTACTGTTTTCATCTGTAGAAAGCATTTCCATGCAGAGCTGCACAGAGATGTCCTGGGTGGATGCAAACTCAGCATGAGGTTTCAGCACTGACCAGGGAGTCTCAGATCTTCAGTGCCACTGGTGAAGGTAGGGAGATGTAGCTGAGGATCTGATTTTGGTGCCTAATGCATGGCAGAAGACTTTGAAATGTGGACCTTTATAACTGGCACAAGAAGTTTTCTCCTGTGGTTTACACTCTTGAATCCTGGGCTAAGTAACAGTCCATGGTGCTCTATGTTATGGGACTGTTCACTGCTTTTCCCCCACTAGAGAAATTGTAGGGATTGTCTGTATCCAAGGAGCTCTGATATTGTTACAGCTGTTGTAGAGAGGAAAAATTATTTGATCACAGTCTGGGCCATGTGTTTGCACAGCTGGCTCTCCATCCGACTGTTGAGACTCTATCACACCTTCAGCTTCTACTTTGGTGGAGCTGTATGGTGTAGGGAAAATGCTACTGATTTTTTTGCATCTGTGGTGGATCTCTTGTGAGCTGAAGTAAATAACTGTTTGGAGGACTTGCTGGTAAAAATATTAACAGTGGATATTCATGGTAGTAAGGCAAGCAAATTGCATTAGAGGAACAGTGAGTAACACTGTTGTAATGGAAGTTCATTTAAAAATATGATACATATTTTGTTTACACTAGCATTGTTTTTAATAAATGCTTAGTAAAGGGAGGGAAACAGGAAGAGATGCACTAAATTAAGCCAAGATATTGCAGTTAGATAAACAGATGTAATATTTTAGGGTGGGTATTGACCATACTCAATATGGTTCACTGATCTTGTTCCTCAATCATATAATCTGTGCTAGCTGACGCAAATATATTTCCTGTAAGTTAACTCAGAAAGCATTTGTCATGGCTAAGTTCGTGGTAGCATAGACAACAGTTGGTAGGAATAGCAGCTTAATGACTTCTACTTTGATAATGCAGTTATTTTGCAGAGATATTTAATACCAGCTCTTTGGTTCCTATCAAAAAACCCATTTAGCAGATTTATTAGTTTGAAGAAGGATGTTAAAGAATTATGTAAAATTGTTCAGTACAAATCACTCTGAGGCTATGTAGAATTATCTCCTAGCATTGATAGCAACATGAAGAATCACACATTGTTTTGAACAAGTGTTAAAATTCCCAGAAAATTCTGTGAATCTTTGGGTGAAGCAGTAAAAATATCTCATATCTGTTAATCTTGTTGCCTCACTTAGCCTGCTGTAGCAAAGTGTCGAAGGTTATGTAAGAACAGGGAAACTTGCCTTAAAGAAACCAGAATTTTCAGTGAACAAACTGAAGATCGGAGCTTGACTACTCAATTGGCTCTTCTGTTCAGGTTTGACAGTCTGTGCTTTTTCTTCTTGTTATTTATTGACTTCAGGGAAAAAAATGAAGAGAAGGCAGCATCACCTCCTCTTAGTGCTGCATTGCTTCTCAGGTTGCAAGATCCTGCTTGTTTCCGGAGAGTTTGGTTTATTTTCTTGTTGCTCCTGCACCAGCTTTGGAAATGAAAGTCTTATGATAACCACTGGTGTAAACCTCTAGGGCAAACAGCCAAACTGCAGATATGTTGCTACATTTTGACATACCAAAGGTTTCTGACCACAACAGAACTGTGGTTTTTCTGGTTTATTAGCGCAGCTCTGCACAGCCCACCAGTGGGGTCAGTCAGGGAGAAAAATTGGATTTATTTGTACACTTACACTTGTAAAAAGTCCAGTGGACTAGAAAGCACCACTGTATTTCCACTTGCCTGAGCTGTATGATTCCAGAGAAAAGCAATAGATAAGGGGACTTTTGTGTGTGTAAAATGTGGCAGGTTACAGCCATGTTTTCCTTGTAGGCATTTGGAGCTAAGATGAGCTGAGAGCGTCCACAAATCTCATTTTCCCTTGTCTCAGATGATATCAAGAGCCTTCTAAAAGGATTACAAGGACTTTGGTCTGTCTTCTGTGCTGAATTCTGGCCATGTGGCATTGCTGCAGGACTAGAGGGATAAAGGAAGCTGCTGTGCCTGACACAGTGCACTCTCTGGCCTGTCTGTCTAGCAGTGTTGGTTTTACTTATCTTAGATTACACTCCATTGGCAGAAAATTTGTCAGCTGACTTTTGTGTTAGCCAAACTCTTTCTTTCGCTATAAAAAGCAATTTATCTAAAAAGGAAACTAAACTTGTCTTCCAGAGGAAACCCTACATTTTTAAGTACCGGTTAAGCAATCCAGATCAATGACATAGTAAAATCTTCATCTAGCAAAGGCTACAGCAATTGCATTGAATATTCCATGAAGCAACATAAATCCTTTTATCTCCAGTAGACTTTAACTTTCCCCATGTAAAAATCAGACTATCTTCTCTCCATAAAACCTTTTAACATGCATTAGTAAGCATCTGGTAATGAAAGTATCCTGTCACCATAACTACACATCCTTATCCAGACCAGAATCCGGGTGGGGGTGAGAAAAAGGAGAGGCAATCTCAGAGGTCCAACACTGCACATGAAAGATAACTGAGCATCTGTGGAGAACATAAGCAAAATATATCTAGGAAATTACCAAATCTAAAGGACATTCGTAAAGAAAGTTTGAAATATGAAAATGATTAATGAATAGTAAATGTATACGTAATAAAAGGAAACTTAAAAGAAAATTGCCTGATGGTCAGCAATATCTAAAAACTTAGCTTTGGAGTGAAATGGTATAAAGATATGCTCTGGAGAGGATATCCATGTAATGCAGACAGATTATCTAGCTTTAGCCAAAGCAGACACTGCTTCTGCAGCACTATCACAAAGCTGGGATGTCATGGATAAGATTCAGGCCTTTACTTGACCAGAGGGCACAGCCCAAGGTTGGCACCCCATTACTAGATGTAGAGAGATGACTGGGCGACTCCAATGAGCTGTGTGTGTTTGTGCATGCATGCTCTAGTCTGGAACTCATTCTTTGCCTGAGTTACTTCTTATGTTATCCCAGTTAGCCCTGGGATCTGCAGTACAGCAGCCTTGGGCGAACCTAAACGTACAATACTACACCCTAATCTTCTTGGTGACATAGTGTAATGTCCCACCAGCCCCCAGCATGTCAATTCTCCCACCTTGTGAGGAGCAGGGGTCGGGAAATAGCCTAACATCTATGCTAGAATTTCTTTTGTGGAAGGCCTGTGTGGTTCAGGACCTTTTTTCATATCTCTCAGCTTTTGTAAGTTGGAATGAGCCAGAAGATCATTGAAATTCTCACTTAGATCATGTTGGTAAATTGAAAGATTTTTTTGAAGCAACAATCAAAAATCCCCATTGAACATTATTCAAAGGGGCGGGGGGGGAAATAACATCTCTTATTTTTTAACTGCCAGTGGTTTTTCTTTATTTAGTTAGTACTGTTTAATCATTCCTTTAATTTTCCTTCACAATGCTACATAATTTCTAACTTTTTGTTATTTGATTTTTATTCACCTGGCTTCTAGCCAAGGACATCAAGATGTCTCAAGACCTCGACCCTATGAGTATTTCTCTAAATCCTCCTGTAAGTGTGGATCATTTCCAGAACTGATGTTAGATTGGTCCTGTAGAGATCTTGGAAGTGTTTTACTCTTTGCAAGTAGTGGGGAGTAAAATAAAAATTTAATGTCTGTCTTATCTTGACCTTATAATTAAAGGCAAAATTTTTCATTGATGTAAATTAGGTATTTCCACTTCCTTCATTTAAACTTCACTAGAGATGAGGATCTGTACCGAAGCCTTTAAAAGGTCCTACTGTAAGACTTTCCTTAGTGGCTTATTGCAAGGTTTTTTGGGGAATTTGGCACTTTTCATTTTTACCTGTCCTGCTATAGAGAAAATACTGTTCACATCCAAGTATGTTAAATGATGGTAGTCCTATCTTTATGTACTGAATTGAGGCCACAGTTGCTGTGTTTTTATGTACAAGCTACAACATTTAACTTTCAGCAACTTAAAAATTTCTAGCTATTTTTCTAGAAATTAGCTCCAGATTTATCACAGAGAAAATCTAGCACTAAATAGGCTGGGCTGCTGCATGAACTAGGAATGCATTAAAATCCAATATATTTCAAAAGTTCCAAATATTACACTCTTATGCTCCTATTTCACTGCATTTCTTGAGGAATTAAATGTGAACACTAGCCTTAAAGAATATGAAAAATTAGTATTTCTGCTAGAGGGACACTTTATTAGGCTTTGCTGTTTTGCTCGTAATGTCATTAGCATATTAATAGCTATGTATTTTAAGAACAGTAAAATACATGTCTCTGTACGGTACAAGATAATGTAAGAAATTAAAAACAGTGGATTCTCTGTCTTCCTTCCTAGCTCTAGGTAGCTGTAGCATGTGACCTCATTTTTGGTCCATGGCTATAAAAATACCCCATCCTTTAAACATAGAGGTTACCTTGAATAACCCATCCCTACACAGAGTTATATTACTAGCTTTCCAAATCATACAAATTACTCTGAAGTGAAAACGGCAATGGAAACAGTCCAAAATCACATTCTTGGCTCAGCTCATCATACCCTATGTTATTTGCCAGTTCCCTTTTCCTTGAGCTTTTGGGGTAGTTTATAAAAATGTTTCTGTGTATCACATTGAACACTCAAACCAATGTTATTTTCTTCACATTCATTACTTGCTGCTATCAAGATAGTATCAAGAAGGAACAAATTGATGTAAATCAAATAGCTCAAGCTTATTTATTATGTTAAACAGATTACTGGTTTTATTGTGTTTGTATGCTGCTTGTAGTAAACATTATAATTCAATATTTGGAAAATACACATCGGAATCAAGAGACGGAAAACATCTTTGTGAAGTGTCATAAGGTGTCTTGTGGTCACTCAGAGCTTCAACCAATCACTCACAAATTTCTGGGTCATTAAAGCGCCTTTGAGGGGGTGTTTCGTGGAAAGGGGTTTCAATGCAAGACAACATACAAATAATCAGAATATTTGATCTGCATTAGGTATATTTCAGGAGAAAGAATTTCAGGGAAAAAAGAAAGGGAGTCCAAAATTTCTACATATGTGTAGCATTGGTAGGTGGTAATTCTGCAGCATACATACTGTAGTTTATACTGTTCTGTACAGTGCCCTATTAAACAAAACTACAGCTCCATGACGGCTTGATTATAAGAATCTAATCTTAACACCCGCTAATTAATAGATGAAGGCCAAGATGGAGAAAAAAGAGAGGTAGGGAATGTTTAAAAAAAATGCCTGAATATCAAGGAAAAACTTTCTGGTATGTTCAAATGAGAGGGGCAACTAGGTCCATACAGCTTAAGACACTTAGACAAAGCTAAGGATCAGATTTTGATATCCCTCTGTAGCTGGCATGTCCCATGGGTCCTCAAACAAATCTATTAAAAACCAGTTGGATTAGGAAAAGAGGATGTTATTCTCTAAAGGTAAGTGTATCATAATCTCACTATTAAATGGTAAATCCTCTGAAGGATTTTTCCTGGAGTACTTTGGAACAGATATGTTATTACTATCGTTAACTGTAACAGACTATAGTAGGGCTGTATTATAAAGACAACTACTTGTCCGCCCTGTAGAAGAGAACAATGTAATCCCAGATCCTGAAAAATGAAGGAGCTACATGTTTAATCCCAGTGTTTGATTTCCTCTTTTTTCATGGGAAGGACAGATTAATCAGTGATTCCAACATTCAGTGTATCAGCTTGCAATGCAGTCTGTTCTGAAACACTGCCTTGAATTCTGAACATTTCAGACTTATTGAAACCTTTTGGTATCAGCCACTCATGGATGTTTGTACTGCCATAAACATTTGGACGATGGCTGTTCTTCACATCATTTTAGTCTCATGTGAATATGGTTATTCATTCATGTGTACTGTAGGGGAATAGACAGGGATTGGCGACCGGAAGATCACGGGATGTGACGGAAAGATAGACTCCTCCCCATAGGAGTGGCAGGAACAGGAACCGCAAGAGCTATATAAGCGTGTGACGCAGCCAAATAGACGGACATTTTGTATCCATCATATTGATGTCTGTGCATCACTGTCCCCAGGGTGGGTAGAGCCCTGTGTCCCGGAGATATGCGGCCCAAGATAAGTTCTCCCGTAGAAGCGTACAGCTACAGTGTACAAATTTTTTTATATTAAACTATTAATTGAAAGATTTCATATATTTAAACTGGAAGAAAAAAAATCTATGTGACATGAATGACCAGTTACACAGCATAAATAAGAAGTGGGAAAGAGTCCAAGTGAATATTTCACAAATTCTTTGCATAAAGTTTGTTCATTTACAGCCCTTTCCCATAGCCCAGTGAAGTTCATGAGAGTCTGGGGCTTTAGCTCAGGCACTTCAATTATCTGTTCTACAATTACAATAACGAACACAACAGTAGTCTGTTTGCAAACAGCTGGTAGTTGGAGAAAGGGCTGACGTTGTCAGCAAATGTATTTCTCAGCACTGATTTGACCAGTTGTACACATTACCTAAAATGACATTTCTTCCCTTCCATGAGGAACTAGAGAGTCTATGACCAACTAGTTTCCTCAGTGGCTGTCATGCAGTGGGCATAGCATTCTGTGGTGTGTATCCACGGCATGTTAAATACCCTCCAGCACTTGCTGTTTATTATCCAGTATAAATAGGCTGTTTTTTCATTACTTTATCAAAAAACAGTTCTGGTAGCACAGTAGACGTATTTGTGACAAGTGGAGTTAGGCAGCTCTACCCAGCTTAAGGTTTGCCTATTGATAATAGAAGATGCTAAGCGTTCTTTCTTGGCAGGAAAATAATGACACTTTTAGAAGCAAAAAGTATCTTCATCCAAGAGATGGTTGTTTGGTTTTATTGGTGTTTTGTTTTTTTTCATAGACTCACAGGTTGGAAGGGATCTTAGACATCATCTAGTCCAACCTTTCTAGGAAGTTCTTTATTTAGATTAAGAAATATTTGTATCAGGCATCCTAGTGCACAGTCCCTTAACACAGGTCAAACATGTAATAGTCACCAAAGAGTTCCCATGAGTTCACTGAATTCCCATGCTTTGTTATATCCTGTTTACAGGTTCAAATATTTCCTCTGAACTTATCTGCATTTCCAAAGGTTCATCTGCCCAAGAGTTGTGTTGAATCCTTGGCTACAGTAGTGCCCTCCAGTGCGATAACACAGACACCTCCTTTGCCTGTGCGAATTAAGTGCTGCTGTTCTTGTGACTTCTCAAGTTTCCCTTTTAAGGTAGCAAGAGCCAGCAGCTATCGCATCAGCTCGTGGCCACTGTCCTGTTTCCCACACTCTGTGTGTGTGTACCTTCCTTGTTGGGTTTTTTTTTTTTTTGTGGGTTTGGGGTTTTTTTTTGGATTTTTTTTTTTTGAGAAACTGGATGAAAAACACAAACTGTAGTCATCAGTCATGTTTGTAAGCTGAGCTGTGACACTGTCAAGACATGATTCTTTTTCTGGTCTGAGGCTTCTGTATTCTTTCTTCTTTACCTTTTGTGGTTGGCAGGCTCTGATAACAAATATTCATGGATGGCCTGTTAGTCACCCTTTGGGTTTTGTGGTTTGGGGTTTTTTCTTCACTCTCTCCCCCCTCCCATGTTGCTTTCTGTTCTTTCTCTTCTCACTTGCTGCATTCATCCCTGAGCAGGTGCCTCTACAGCCTGGACATCCTGTAGTAAAAATATATATTGCCATCCTGTTCCTTCTAAAATTGCCTGTTTCTTTATGTGGTCCACAGATAGAAGTGAGAGGAATTACTGATGGGTGTATCTCAGCCCTGGCCTGTGTCTTTCATGCTTCTGTTATTTGGGCAGTTCTAAAACCAGGAAATACTATGGTGCTCTCATTGACATATGAAGAAAAAGCAAAGCATAAAGGTGAATTAATTAAGTCTTTTGTGAAACAAAACAAAAAACTGGAATGCTACAAAACCAGTTTTGTTGCAAATTATTCTTGTTCCCTGTAGCAATGGGATCTGTTGCTTCCCGCCATGAGATGCAGAGAGCAGAAAGCTCTTATTTCTCCTAGTGTTATACAAACCTATTCAAATCCAGATTTGGATTCCTATGGCCAGATGGGAAAAGAATGGGATGGAGAGAAGCTGTGATTCTCGCTACTCTCCATTGCACTGCTAGGGTGAAAAGATATATAACAGCCTCTATGTGAGTGAAATCTTCTCCTGTGTTTCATACTTATACTATTGTCACTTCTTGACTGTAGTAGCTACCATGGTTTATTGCACTTCCTTTGTGCTATAGTTTCCTTTCCATGACTTTTCAGATTGTGGCTGTTCCTGTACAGGTTGGCACAGGATTTTGCCTTTACAGTACACACATAATGGGTTCTGTTCCACTGAATAATCTGCAAGCCCTCAAGGAAGTGAATGTCCAACATTAATGTATAGGCAAGGGGTCTTTGACATTACTGGTTTTTCAAGCATCAATTTTGCAGTCCTCAGGTTAAGCAGCAGTTGATGGAATTAAATGCTGAAGGGCTAAAATATCAGCACTTTATGATTAACAATTAGGGAAAAAGCCAGTGTGATGCATATTTGATCAGTTGTGATGATGGCACTGCTGATGATACATTAGCTGTCTAGTAAAAGTGAATCTATATTCTCTCCCTTTTAGGTGTCTTTTTCTTTACCCTAATATTGTGTGTGTCTTTTCTTTCATAATCTTTCTCTTGTGGCTTAGTAGACTTCCCTTTGGGCTATTAAAGGTGATGTTTTGCATTAGCAAACTTTTCAGTATCTTCAGTCAACAACCTGTGATCTAATGCACGGACAGTGCACATCCTGGCTGCTCACAAAGCACCCTTACTGTGATACTTAAAAGGTAAAACCTGAAGTGAGTAATGGAAAACCTGAAGCCAAAATGACCTCATCTGTACATGCCCCATTATCACAAGTGGAAGCTAGTTGAATATTTGCCTGTCACAATTTTTCTAAAAGTGATTATCATGTCAAGGCTGAAAGTATTCTATCCACAGGGAGCTAGTGGATACTATGCTTTTTTAAATATTCTGTGTGCATGATAAGACTTCCTTCTCTGTTAGCTTGCTTATCATTTTGACTATTTCTTTGAAGTAAGAAACAGATGGCAGCATTCACTGTAATAAGTGCAGAAAAACATGCCAGCCAATTAGGGAAGTTTCAACTAACTGAAAATCCAGATCCTTTTCCAATATTTGTGTGACAGCCAGCCCCTCCCCCCCCCCCATGTGTCTAGAGGAAATTTTGATTTATTTGTTTAATAGAATCTTAAAATTAGAGATTAAAGGAATCTTATGTCATAAAATTTCTAGTAATGAACCTGAAAACAAAGAGCTGAAATACAGTTTATGGATTTTTTTTCTTCCAACGGATCATTATTGTCTGCCTTAAAATAAGAAACGCCAAAAAGCAAATAGCCTTGTTAATGTGAACCCTGTCCCTCACTTGAATGGGCCAGTATAAACTGTATCCGTATATGATCTTAAAATATTTACTAATTCTTCAAACTGTAGTGCATCAAACTCTACCTCATCCAGTAAGTCCCCATTCAAATATTGCAGGATTTAAAATAAGTCATTCTTAAAGCCTTAATGTCTTGTCAGGTTCCTGAAATTGTGAAATTGTCATTCCAACAGTTCACTTCTCAAGATGTTTTGGGGAAGATATGTCCCCCAGTCACTTCCTTATCAGAGAAGGTTACTGTCCTCTCATTTGCTACCAAAATCAGGGAGAGTTTAAGATGCTTTAGATCCCTCAGAAAAAAAGATTCTTTGTTTCACCCTATGAAACCAAAATTAGAGGTTACTGATGAAGATGCAGGTCATTACCGATATGCTCCTTATGCACCTGTACCTGCCTTTATCCCTTTCTAGCAGTCAGTATTACTGAGACTATGAAAAAAGAGCATTTTGGCTCCTAATATGTGATTTTACTCCCTGGTGTGTAGTTTTTTGATCATTTTTGAGAGATATTCTGCAGTCCTGTCCTCACTGTTCCACTGTTTCATTTCAGAGGTAGAACTATGCAGGTTTCACTGCTTTAGGATTTTTAGCTCAACTTTTATTTTTTATTTTATTCTACTGCTTTCTGCCGTAACCTTTCCTTGCCATCCTTAAGATTATACTCTCTAAATGTCTACTGTAATACCATTATGTATATTTCTCTACTAACCTTTTGGTATCACTCCTCTTCAATGTATTTTCAATTGTAGTCAATGAGCTTCTAAGGATGTAACCTAAAGCAAAACTGGTGCCATTTACTAGGGTAAATTTAGTCCATGAAAGATGAAATTGTGCTTCAGGCACTGAAGCAATTTTTGGAGTAGCATATCAGCTTTTATCAGGCTTGGTCTGTTCTTCCGAAATGAAGAGATTAATTCTGTTTATGGGTGACTATGGTCAGTCTGGGAAGCATTTGGTGGTAGTTAAGGGTAAAATAGTGATTGTTCCTCAAAATTAGAAACAACTGGTAGCTCTGCAGTGATGATTTAAATTTCTTTTTAAAATTATTTCAAACCACAAAGCTGTGTGTTTTTCAGTGATTGAATGCATTTGGACTTACGGAACTTTTCATTTAATGCTGTTCTCCATTGTTTTTGGCTGAAGCCCAAGCCTCACATCTTCTAGTTGCAAACTCCATCCTTTGCTGAAGGCTCAGTGTAACATGAGACCATGCTTGTTTCCCAGCAGGCAGCACATTAAAGGTTTGCCTGTTGACCAGCTGCAAAGACAGGTGTTATTCTCCTTTTCTTTTTTCCCTTTACTTGGTCTTGTAACATCCCTAACATACTATCAAGTCCTGAATGAAATGAATGAGTAAACTTTATAAGCTTGGAAAAAGCTCTAATTCAGATGGTGGGGAGCTGGGTATTTTTGTCTAAAGTTGAATGCTCTTAACCGCTTGTTTGCCACATTTTCATTTGTCCTCCAAGAGACTGAGACAAACTGGAAATCCAGCTCATAAGGATAACCGCAGAGATCGCAGACATTGAGCATTTATCTTTCCAGGCCACTTAGCACTGACAGCACCATACTGCAGATGCTGTAGAAGCCTCTAGGTTTAGATATGGCACACTCATACTCTCTTTCCCTACCATAAAAGAACTGCACACAAGTAACTATATGTAAAAATATGTGTGAGTGCACCTCTCTCACATGTATCTATTTCACATGTATGTTACCTGTGTGTTGGGTCTAACCCACACAGTCATGGGGCTATGTGAATCACAGACTCTTTCTGCTGTGTTCAGGGATCTGTAAGAAGAATAAATAAGGCCTGAGAAGGAAGTGCAATGAGACCCAGTCCAAAACTGAGTCTAGTTTCTTAACCTATGGTTGATGAAATGCATCTCTTCTTCCCACTTCTATCACTATTGCATGCTTTCAGTATTCTCTTTAATGTCTAATTTAAAACATAACCTTCTCTGCCATGATCACTGTGTCATACTTGCCTGTAAAATATCATGTACACCTGCAGTGTACCTGGAGTAATGTAACATTGAATAATAAACATGGAATAATTAATTTAGCAGCAGATTATTTCTCAGGAAGGCAACTTCTCTAACAAAAAAGAAATGACAACTGGAACCTAAACCAACCCAGAGCTTTAACCTCCCTTCTAGCCAGTGATAACAGCTCAATTTAGTAATGGCCTATCCATCAGTTAATATAATTTTGAGGAAGATTTACCAGCCTATGACAACTTTGTGGCTGTTATGGTTGCCTCAGCCACTCAACCTATATCTGGTATTACAGCCTGAATGTCTCACTATCACCTTGAAATTATGGGGAAAACTAATACTGAGGCCCTTGGAAAAATATTTTGTTAGTTTTTGCAGTGGTTATGACAGTGCAGCCTGGTCTTATTATGTGCTACAACAACTTACATTACTGTCTATTAGTAGCTAATGATGGTGGTCAGCACAGGGTGGAAAAGCTCTGCAGTAATTTTAAAACTTTTCTCTGACTCCCACTTTTATTTTTAATGCATTAACAAGTCAGAGAACTGATATTCTGTAGCTTCAGTTCACTTACAGTTTAGTGATTGATTCAATTTTCTATTATTAATTTGGTTAACATAATAAACACTTTATACTGGATATTTGGATATTTTAATGTACAAATATTGAGTGAAACAAATTATGGCAGTATTTCTGTAAAAAGGTTTTATTGCAAAGAAGAAATTATCATTCAGATACTATGAGGTGGGTGGCAGTGACTTTGCCCACTAAAATAATTAACAGTACTGAAGACACAAACATTAGCCATCCATAAAACCACATCCACTTTTCTGCTTTTCATTGCAGAGTCAAAAAGCATTAAGTGAGCTATAAAATATGTGAAAAATTAACTTGGCTGATGGGGCAATGATTTTGTCCATCAACTAGTAAACTATCCAATTCATGCTAACCTTATTCTGTTCTAGCAGAGTTTAGGCAATGTTCTGAATGTTTATTAGAAATTTTTATTAAGTTTTAAAAATGAAAGTGAATGAGAACATGTAGATATGCTGACAGTACTAGATTTTATTCCTTTTTCCTTTGTCTTTCTTGGGTAAAACCCCAGTGATGCTCACTGGGATTTTACTTAAGGATTAAATACATTTGAGTAAGTGAGATCTTATTCAAGCTACTTAAAGCAAATACCCATGCTCACAGAACTGTACCAGGATATCTCATTTGCTGGACATAAATAATGATGGTGGTGTTGTGGCCACTCTGGTCTGATATTTCTGCTGCCCCTGACCAAAATGACATCCTTGACTTAGAAAAATTTTATACATCATTTATTGCCTAAAATTGTATCCAACTATATATTTTAGTCAATGGCAGAATTCCTGCTACTGTCAATGGAAAAAAACGTGCAATAGTTATTGTTGACAGTTGCTTTAGATGCTTCATATTATTTGCTTTTAAAACAGAATTGCATCTGGAGTCTATGTTGCTTAAGGCAAAATACATTACTTGGAGATTACTCTTACTGAGGTCAGTGATTGACAAACTTACATTTTTGAGTAAGTCAGTCAAGATATTGCTAGGCAGAACTATTCCTTTAAATCTGTCAAGATTATTTACCTCTGGTAATGTGTAACATAGTATAGCCTTATAGATCATATTTACTGGAAGTGGCCTTTATAGGAAAATAGTGACCTTGTAACAAAACCTGATTGTGTTTCTTCCTTTTCCTCTGCTCCCTTCATGTGGTATAACTGAATTTCCATAGACAACACAAACCAAGCTGCAATGAGGTATGACTGTAGAACTGTGGTACTCCATACTTTCAGTTCAACCCTTGCTTTAAATGTAGACCACTGCTTTTCTGTTTCCATAGCCATCTCTGCTTGGACAAAGCAGATTAGAAATCTTTCTCATGAGAAACTTTTGCATCCACATTGCCTAGGAAAAATGACAGCATGATGCCTTAGCCAGGGACGAATCAGATCCTAAATTTCAGTTGTGAAAATGAGGGTACTTAATTGTGATGTGTTGTGAAGGGAGTGAATGTTATTAAAAAGAACATGTGTGTTCATATTTCAGAGAATATTACAGAGTATTATAGATAGCTATATTTAGTTTGTGTGACAGCTAATAAACTATTGTACACTGACAAGGAAAGACTGTGCTGACAAGGAGAAACTACTGATGCTTACCATTGGAATATGACTCTTCAGACAGAAGTCCTACACCTTTACCAGTACTATCTTATGGTTTCTTTCAATACCTCAAGCCATTCTGATCACTTTTTCTCATGGCAGCTTGCTTATTTTATATACATATATATTTCATGTTACTGTTCAACTGTGTTAATTTGGTTTATCAGTGGGAAAATGCAAGAATAGTTTACATGAGAGACATGCTTCTCCTTAAAAAAAGCTATTTCACTTGATCTAGAAATATAACGGTTGGGACAAATCACTAATTTGGTTCTACAGTCACTTTCCAAAGCTTTGATTGGTATTGCTTTTTGGATAGTTTGTTTCCACCATTCTTAGGCTTTATGAAGTTTGAATGCAGGTTCAAATTATTTCCAGGTTTGAGGACATGTGATTAAATCTGATGAATTTAACAAATACTTTAGTTGCCTCTAAGAAAAATACAGTGCAGGGTTGGTCAGAAACATTTCAATTGCATGTTGTTTGCTGAGCCTGCAAGACTGAACTGTGTTGCAAATATAGTCTGGTTTTACCCAAATGGACAAAGACTGAGGGTTTTTGGAAACCACCTGCCTTCTGCCAGTTCACCTGTCAGGCTTATGGTTGATTCCCTGCAGGGGCTGCTGGGGAACCCAAGCCCTGGTTCAATGGTCCCCAGTTCTGTAGCAGCCATTGTGCTGTCTTAGTGTAGGAAGAGTCCAGGGTTTCCCAACTCTCTGTTTTTATATCAACCAGACAGCAACTTAGGTTTCACTAATGAGGAAATCCTTGCCTTGGAAAGTCATTGAAATAGTATTTGCAAATATTACTGCTGATGTAGTTTTCCAAAGTACTATTTTTAAAAAACCATCAATGGTTACATTCAATCAAAATCATGTTAAACTGGCAGTAAAAGATGGACTGAAACTTCTAAAGCAACAAGGATTTTTTAGAATTAATGCTTAGATGCTTTAAACTGGGCCTGCTGTGGCTAAGTATTACAAGGGTCTAAACTGTGGTATTCTTATCAGATGAATATTTCCCTTTGAGTTGAAATAAGTCACTTGGAATTCCTACGTGTCCATATTTTTCCAAGTCATATCACAAAACCCTTTGGAACTTAGAGATGGATGTGCTGACAGCTGTGGAGTTGATTATTCACAGCTGCTAATTATAGCATAGTTTTGTTCTGCGATAGTGCATCGCACAAAATATTTGTCTTATCAGGACAAGCCTGATATGTGGAGAGGAGTAATTATTCTCTCCCCTGCTTATAAGGATCTGCAGATACCAAGGAAAAAGGATACCATGGGAAAAGCAAACCTAGTGAAGATAAGTGACTTCTAGCACTTTTGAACATCTACTAAAGACCAGATGCTCTGCTGTCATTTTCTTACAGTTGTCTTCTGTTCTGAGGAAACCTTGCTCTTTTTTTGCCCTCAAACACCAGGGCTAAGTGGATAAGTATTAACCAACAATTTCTTTTGGTTTCTGAAGGAATTTGTTGAGCTGAAGGACTGCAGAGTTTAGTTAAGCATTGGGTTAACCCCACTACAGTGGGTTAAGTTAGCTGCAGACAAAAATATGCATGAATGTACAGTGTTTTGTTTTATGTTCCTTTCAAATCAAGCATTGATTTCTGAGGTTTTGGCCACAGATAGTGCTTGAGGCTTTCCCACCTCAGGTCTTAGGATTTAATATTTTGATTCGGGGCTGGAAGCTTCTTGGCATTGTTGATGCTGACATTGGGATGAGGGTTTACCCTGTCCCCCAGCAGCAAGAAATACGCCACACCCCCTCTCTCTGACCATGTGTAGAAGCTCGCTCACAGTAGGGTTATATTATCTACAAGCCCAAACAGCTGTCATCTGATGCTTAATATGCAGGAATGTGCTCTTGTACACCAAGATTTAATTTTGACTCTCATTTATGTTGATATGCTATTGATTTCAGTGATGTTTCACCCAATATTCCTTTGTCTATTGCATGGAGAATCAGGCTGTGATAGACATGAAAGAGATCCTAACATGTAGGGCTTGACATCCTTCATTGAAGAACAGACAGTGAGGGTAAAACTTTTGAAACATATTCTCATAATGTCTTCATCCTTCTCCTCAGTGGGAAGTCCTTGAAGAGTGCACTTAACTGTAGAATAAACCAATGCAGCCTTAAATGGGCTGGCAGAGATATGTGTAAACAGATTTGTCAGAAAGGAAGAAAGTTGTTCCATAGCTTGTGACTTATGGAGGATATGGAAAACACTATAAAATTTTAAGTGTATATGCCTGTGCTCTCTATTAATACAACATGAACCTCCTACCCTGCTGTGTTGAGAATTGCTAGCAATGCTGATCTTAAGGCTCAGTTTTCAGCCACTGCCTTCTTTCAGGCCTCTGATAGCATAAGAACATAAGCATGATCAAGAAGCAGTGAGGCTGGTAGATTCATGCATTCCCTGTAGGTGCCTCGTGTACCGGGCCTACCGCAATCTTGAGTTCTGCACTAAAAAGAACACCTTTTTGTTACAGGTGCAAAGGTATTTACAGGTAAATCAGAACAGCCTTATCTCTGAAAGACAGAAGGGTGTTTCCTTGTGAGTGAAATCGCTAAATGAGGAATAAAATCTTCTCCAAAGTACCTTCACAGAATGCATTAGCCAGCAAAGGGAGCACTGTCAGAAATAGTGACAGAAAATAGATTGCTTATGAGAAAGTAAAATGTGTTTAAGTTCTCTCAATTAATAAGGGATTTGCTTTCAACTTTGTGGGAAATACAAGACTCATTAAACATCGGATATGAGCTGAAGCTACAATAGAATCTGTTTGCATTTCTAGATTTTTATTTCAAACAAAATTCCAGGGAGTTTGTGTCTACGGGCTTCCATCATCTTGTGATAAAGGTGTGACACCTATATATAAACACAAGATCAGAAACTGAACTAAAAAATGCACTTAGATAATGCAGCTTCATAAGATATCATGCATCATCCAAGTTATGATATTTATTTCTGTATGGTACTAAGTAGCAGCAAAGGCAATCTAATGCATGTTGGATAACTCTCTTTAATAGCAGGCTAAATTAAATTGAATTGAACTTGCAATCAGTCTGTGAATTCATCCAGACAGTTACCATGGCTCAGCCAATTTGCAGTAACTTGAATTCCTTGCACCCTCTGAGCATGTTTAAGCTTTTTTTGGGGGGTAGGAGGAAACCTTTGGCTGCACAAATCTCAGATATCTGAATTTTCACGGACTAATTGTATCTCTGGCCCCTCTGTACAAAAGGTAGAATGTGGTATTTCTTCATGGAGGCTTTGGCTTATAACGATACAGCTGTAGAAATAACATACTTCCTGGTTAAAAGGACCCAATTCTTCAAATCAATATCTGTTAAGACTTTGCCCAGATAGCTCTTTGACATTGCTTGTAGGCTTATTCCACATAAACAACTAATGTTACTCCAAATCAACCCTGTATTTCATGAAAGCTGTGCATTGAGCTGGCACCTGTTTCTCTTGAAAGCATTCATAATTTCATTTTTGGACTGTGAGGACTCTGTTGATTGATCAAAAAAACGCCAGCTTCTCAAAAATCCAGTTCTCACCACAGTACAATGACCATAATCCCAGCATTGGATTTATCATGTTTTTCTTTGACCAGATATGTCAGTAGTTCAGGGTTTTGCACTAATAAATTGCTTTAGGTTAATGTGGGGTACCTTCAAATCTTTGGAGATTTCATTGTGGAAAATATTTTGCAAAGCTGCATATCCTAAATGGCTGCACTCCAAAGTCTGGAATTCAAATCTCATTTACTGTAAATGACTGGCAACCAGAAGACACATAAGGGTTTTTTAAGATACTTAATAGAATACAGGGGGAAGTGGGCTGATTTTTCAATTCTCATAAAATGCACATGGGCTTATTCAAGAAATTAACCATAAATAAAGGAAATAGGTCTACAGATAGTAATTAGGATACTGTGAGATTTGATATGTCCTCAAGTAGTGGGTATAGATACTTTTGTTGCTTCAGTGTCGTTTGGCAATCTCAGTTCAGGTGAAATTGCAGAAGGGCTCAGTGCTGGCCTTGTTCTACCTCAAGTTACAGATGCCTAATGGCAAAAGAGGAAGAGTTAGATGGATGGTGAGTGCTTTTCAAACTCCCATGTACAGAACCCTAATGCAAGCAATATGGATGTGAGTGGGCTCTAAACTAGGAGCTTAATGTCAAGCTGATAAATCTATGCTCATTATCCGTGGTCCTCCCTACCCTATCCCACCACCTGGGAATCAAGCCAAGTGCCTAAAAAAGAAATTTTGGGTCTAAATATGAGCTCATTTTCAAAACTATGTATTGACTTGCATAAAATCTCATGTTTGAGTGGGCTACTATTCTTCATATTTCTGTAATAGGCTTCATTCAGCTCTACATGCTTTCAGTATACAATTAAAAAATACAATAGCTTCCATCCTAATTTTGATCACTGACAGTTAAAATTATGAACACTGAGATGGATAATACTTTGTATTAAAAGGAGTTATTTTTTTATTGATTTAGGAGAGTTACTTATTCTTCTGCTTCATTTCATAGCAGTCAACGCCTCCCAAATTCACGTGAAGGAGCTCCTTCCAGTTTCCTTCATAGAAAAGATTTATATTCTGAGGAGAAAGATGACAAGCAAAATAGAACAGAGTACAAATAATGTCCCTAAATATTAGTAAAGGACTTTAAGTACATCTTGCCAGAGACTGTGCACTAATCAGGCCCTTGATGGGCCTCATAGTTCCCACTGCAATATCTAGTAGACTAAGAAACTTGGATCCTATTTTTGGCTTTGCCGTTGACTGGCTGGTGTAACCCTCGGCCAGACATTTAATTCCTTTGTATTTTTGTTTTCTCTATTACACATAGCTTGTCTTGTCTGTTTAGTTTGTAAGCATGCCTGGACAAGGACTGTCCCTTGTGGTGTTTGTATAATGCCAAGCTAACAGGGCTTCAGTCTTGGCTGGAGCTTTGAGGTACTACCTGGGTATAAAATTATTATCATGTTAGTACAGTTATCAGTTGTCCCAGTTTATGTTGCACTGACAGTTTGCTTCGTTGACTCTTAGTAGCGTAGATGAAATCAGAGAGGGTCCCCATGCATTCCCATAGCGGGCATTGCTGAGCTATAGAAATAAAAATAATCATAACAAAGAATGTGTTGGAGCCTTCTGTGCAATCCTGGCACCGTATGGTGTTGTAGCAACTCTTTCTTTCTTCAGGCTGAATTGGTTTCGGGATAGAGATTGTAATGCTTTGAATGGAAGCCACAATCTCTGCAAGACACTGAGTGAACTGTAGAGGGTTACATCACTTGGGTTAAACACCTCTTTTCACAACTGCTATGCTTGCTGGCATGCTCAGCAGAGATGTCATGGGCTGTATGTGCTTAGAGACTGAATTACCTAGTGTCTTACCCAGCTCCCCTCTGAGCAGGAGAGGAGTCCCACTTCCTTTTGATGGGAATGTAAAGTGGATGGGGATGAAATATATATCTGTAGCTGATCTAGCAGTCTGACAAGATTTTTTTAGATCAAAAACACTCCAGACAATTTTCTGAATATAAATAAAGTCAGAGGAATATTCCTGGAAAGACTATCATTCTAATGTGCTTAATTGTGTTCTAAATAATTTTCAATATATCTCTCAACTTTCCAAATGTTGCCATACACGTGATTGCTTTTAGAGGCCCTGTCAAATCAGCCCTGCTAGGAGTCACTTGTATGTACTTCTGCTGTCCAAGTTGGCAACAGAGCATGAGACAATCTTTTTGGGCTGTGATCAGGAGGTGTTGTTCTATGTCCTGAGCCATGGCAGATCTATTCACTCACACTATATTTTAAGGTGTGTCTTTGATGGCTTTCAGAAAGAAGGTGGGAATAAAACTAAACCAATAAAAGGAAAAAACAGAACTTTAGCTCAGGAAGAGCTAGCACTGCTCAGTAATAAAAGATTGTAGGGAGTGACATTAGCAATTGATACAATGACTATGACACTTTCAACAAGGCGAGTGGTAAGCTGTGCTGGCTGAGGAAGAAGCAATTTCACAGTACTTCTGCAGCAGGAATAGGACTGGAGGGAACAGTGTAGTAGGTAAGAAAAATCACCTGATTTTAGAAGATTTAATTCCCCTTGAAGAGTCAAGCGAAATCCTGCTTGTAGCAAAAATTCTGTTCTCCTTTTGCATGCCTGCTGCTTTCTCAGGTTAATCAGCACTGCTATTATTGCAAGAGTCTCTCTGGAGCTGTGCAAACACATAGTGCTATTTCACCCATGCTGGAGAATGCACAGTCCCACTAGCCAAGGAAGGGGGCTTAGTGACTTGTCCTTAGATACTAGCAGAGCTGGGGCTTGAACTCATGTTTCTTACATCCGAGCTCAGTATGTGAATCCCAACATCACTACAGAGTCCACATTAGTTGTCTTCTTACAAAGAAAAGTGATATTTGGATCTTCCACAACTGGTTTTTATAATAGTAAGAACCATGGTAAAATGTTAGAAGTACAGTACTCTAAATGCTCAAGATAAGTTACTGAAACAAGAGTAAAGAAAAACAAACAGCAGGTTCAAAAGATTTCTCCATGTCCAACTACAGTGGTTGCAATATTCTCTGTGCAGGACTCGTTCTGACTTGGACAGGTTTGGTGAGAATGCAATGTGCCTCTACGGTGTGTACGTAGCTCGTACTCCTTAAAATGTTCTTGAGCAAAAGCTGCTTTGTATGGCCTGTTCTTTGAATATATATTACATGTCCTTTACATGCAATAGCTCCATATTTTCCTATCAATACAACAACCCCGATTGTTCTTACTGCAGTGTGGGTGGTTTAAATGGGCCACCTCTATGAAAGGGCTGGGGAAATAGCAGACACCAAATGTTGTGAGATGACAAGGGTGAGTGGTGTTGTACTTGATCAGCTTGGAAAAGAAGGAGCAAATATGATGGTTTGCAGTTTGCTCCTGCTAGAAATAATTTGTTATCTGAATGGGGAGAATGTACCACAACTGTGTGCAGTAGATCAGGAGGATGGGTCTTCACAATCACAGAAAATACTGACCATACTCATGGCAGTAGGGATTTTGACTTTGAAAGCTGCAGAGAAAAGGTATCATTTTGTTTTCCCTGCCTGGTGCAGCCCTGCACTGGCTCCCACTAATGGCAGTGTCTGAAAAGACACAAAGACTTGTTGTCTCCTAGCATTCAGAAAAAAGAAAAAAATTCTATGCCTCCCTCTTCTTATTGGAGTGAGTTTAAATGTATGACTGATGAGACAGCAAAATCTCTTTTTCTCCATTCTGTTGATTCTTATATGAACCCTGGGAAGGCTTTGATGAAAGCAAATGCTGAACTGCACATCCTGGGTGGTGGTGGTGGTGGTGGGACAGGGCTTGGGACTGGAACATGCTGCAGATTGATAGTGGGAACTGACTTTTCACTGCATGTTCTTACTTGTCACAAGTACCACAGCATCTTCTTATTGGCTGTCCATGAGCTGAGGAAATTCATGCGGCCAAAGCTCAACTGGAGTTGAAGCTGGCCAGTACTACGAAAGACAATAAAAAAGGCTATTTAAAATACCTTAATGGTAAAAGAGAGACCAGAAATAATATTGGCCCATTACTTGATGCGTATGGTCACCTCACAAGCAGGGACATAGAAAGATCAGAGATATTTAATGCTTTCTTCACCTCTGTCTTCAACAACAGTGATGGGCTCTGGGACCCACAAATTATGGGTTCAGAGAACCATGACTATGAAAGTTATAAACTCCCAATCAACCCCAAAACTTGTGCTGGACTTGCTGCTCCAGCTGGATCCCTGTAAGTCAATGGGGCCTGATGAGATTCACCCAAGGTTACTTAAAGAGCTGGCTGATGTTATAGCGAGACCTCTCTTGATGATTTTTCAATGCTCTTGGGAATTTGGAGAGGTCCCAGTTGACTGGAAGCTGGCAAACACTGTCCCAGTCTTCAAGAAGGGCAACAGGGATGATCCCTGTAACTACAGGACCATCAGTCTCACTTCTGTACCTCGCAAAATTATGGAGAAAATTATTCTGGGAGTTACTGAGAAACACCTGAAAGACAACACAGTCATTGATCCCAGTCAGCACGGGTTCATGAGGGTAAAGCCCTATTTAAAAAACTTAATTTCTTTCTATGACAACATTACCCACCTAGTTGACCAAGGGAAGCCAGTCGATGTAAGCTTTTTAGATGTCAGTAAAGCTTTCAATACTGTCTCTCACAGTATCCTGCTGGACAAAATGTCCAGCACAGAGCTGGATAAACACATAATGCTATGGGTGAGCAATTGGCTGACACAGTGGGCTGGTGGCCAGTCATTAGTGGGGTTCCACAGGGATCCATCTTAGGGCCAGTACCCTTTAATGTCTTCAGAAATGACTTGGATGCAGGACTTAAAGGAACACTAATTAAGTTTGCTGATGACACTCTTGAGGGAAGAGAGGCCCTGCAGAGAGACCTAGACGAATCAGAGAGCTGGGCAATCACCAACCATATTGATCCCCAGGGATCAATATTGGGCACAATGTTATTCAATATCTTTATAAGTGATCTGGATAACAGTGTCAAGTGTAGCCTGAAGAAGTTTGCTGATGACACCAAGTTGAGTGGGGAAGTAGACACTCCAGAAGGGAGAGCTGCTCTGCAGGAAGATCTGGATAGGCTGGAAGAGCGGGCCAGCAAGAACCTTATGAAGTTCAACAAGGACAAGTGTAAGGTCATGCACCTGGGAAAACATAATCTGGGAGTGCAGCACAGACTGGGATCCACCTGGCTGGAGAGCAGCTCCGTGGAAAGGGACCTGGGGGTCCTGGTGGACAGAAAGCTCAACATGAGCGAACAGTGTGCTGCTGCAGCCAAGAAGGCCAATAGGATGCTGGGTTGCATCAAAAAGGGCATCATCAGCAGAGATAAAGAAGTCATCATCCCACTCTACTCAGCGCTTGTCAGGCCACACCTGGAGCACTTTGTACAGTTCTGGTCCTCGCTATACAAAAAGGATGTGGACAGGCTGGAAGGGGTGCAGAGAAGGGCCACCAAGATGATCAGAGGACAGGGAAGCCTGCCATATGGGGATAGGCTGGGAGAACTGGGTTTGTTCAGCCTTGAGAAAAGGAGGCTCAGAGGGGATCTCATCACCATGTACCAGTACTTAAGGGGCAGCTACAAAGAAGATGGAGACTCTCTTTTTACAAGGAGTCACATGGAGAGGACAAGAGGGAATGGACACAAGTTGCTCTTGGGGAGATTCCAATTGGACACCAGAGGAAAATTTTTCACAGTGAGGCCAGTCAACCATTGGAATAATCTCCCCAGGGAAGTGGTTGTCTTGGCCATGTTGGACACCTTCAAGAATCGCCTGGACAGGGTGCTGGGCCATCTTGTCTAGACTGTGCTCTTCCTAGAAAGGTTGGACTAGATGATCCCTGAGGTCCCTTCCAACCTGTAATCCTGTGATTCTGTGATCATATGAATTTTAACAAGGGCAAGTGCCAGACTTTGCACCTGGGGCATGGCACCCCTGGATGTACATACAGACTAGGGAATGAGAAGCTGGAGAGTAGCCCTGCAGAGGGGGATCTGAGGGTTCTGGTCAACAGCAAGTTGAACATGAGCCAACAGCTTGCCCTGGCAGCCAAGAGGGCTGACCATGTCCTGGGATGCATCAAGCCTTGCATTGCAGCTGGTCGAGGAGGTGATTGTCCCACTCTACTCTGCACTGGTGCAGCCTCACCTTGAGTACTGCGTGCAGTTTTGGGTGACACAGTATATTAGGGATACAAAGCTACTAGAGAGTGTCAAGAGGAGGGCTATGAAGTTGGTGAAGGGTTTAGAGGGGAAGCTGTATGAGGAGAGGCTAAAGTCACTTGGTTTATTCAGCCTGGAGAAGAGGAGACTGAGGGGAGACCTCATTGCAGTCTACAGCTTCCTCACAAGGGGAGGAGGAGGGGCAGGCGCTGATCTCTTCTCTCTGGTGACCAAAGATAGGACCCGAGGGAATGGCAAGAAGGTGTGTCTGTGGAAGTTCAGGTTGGATATTAGGAAAAGGTTCTTCATCCAGAGGGTTGTGGAGCACTGGAACAGGCTCCCCAGGGAGGTAGTTACGGTGCCAAGCCTGACGGTATTCATGAAGCATTTGGGCAACTCCCTCAGAGGCATGGTGTAAATATTGGGGTTGTCCTGGGCAGGGACAGGACTTGGACTCAATGATTCTTGTGGGTCCCTTCTAACTCAGGACATTCTATGACGCTATGAAAGTGTACTATTCTGTCTGCTAGGAGCACATTCACACTTGCTCTATTGAATAATTTGTCTTTAATTACTCTTTTCCTTATTATCATAATTTTATTTCTAAGTAAGTCTCATTTTTCCTTCAGTATTATCATCAAAGATTTCACCTCAGGTCTTAATTTCTCATTTGCTATTGATGTGTCATCCCACAAAATTAAATGAGGATTCATGATTGCACTGTATTTTCTTGAGCAGCTCAGATCCTACATATTAAATGAATTATCATGATCAGTTTGGCATGTTTCAAAAAACACCATGCACTGTTGATGAGAACAGTTGTAATTTGGGGAGTCATGGATTTTGTCTAAATAACAGATACTTCTGCGCAGTTCTTGGGAATATGTAAAATCAGTAAGTCTTAGAAAATGCTAATTCTTACATACAGTTACAAATGGCAGCTTTTGCTAAGTATGAGGAATTCCTATCACTGAAACATGTATTTATACTTGAAGTTTTTACTCAGTAACATGGAGAATTAAATCTCTTCTGGATTATATTGACTTAAATTGAATGAATGTAGGTAAAGAATATAGACTTTGACTTGTTCCATAAAGGTCTGAAACACCTTGAAGCACTCCATGAAATCCAGCACCTAGTTATAACACGTTTCCATTAACTCACCAGTGCGTAACTGCCGAGGACCAGTCTATGATTATCTGTTTGCTTATGACATTCTCTGTTTTGACTCTTCTTGGATATGTGTACAAAATAGCTATTTAGGATAGGGTTATCTCTGTGTTCTGTGTTTGTACAGCACCTACAACAACTGTTTCGTGACTGGACCTCTGAGGTGTTCCTACCATACAAATGAAGGAGGGGAGGAAAGAAAAGATTGCTTTGTTGATGGATTTAGTGTGGCCTTCAATGCAAACATTAATGAAACTTGGTCAGAAATTTTGTTCTTTGGTCTTGCAAATGTGCCAGGACAAACTGCTTAGGGCTTGACCCTGCAATGTACTGAGTACATTTAGGATCTGCAGGGTTGCTCAATACAAAACACAGGTTCTTTTCTCTTAATGAAACGGTTGCATTTTAGACATTAGCAGCTTGGAGTTCTCTGAAATGGCAAACGTTTTGGAAGAGACATTATTGTTGGCTTTCGCAACAGTTGGCTCTTTGGAAACATTCCCCTTGAATAATGTTAAAAACAATTCCAGTTTCTGTAATTTAACTCATCCCTATCATCAACACCAATAAACGAAACCTCTACAGATTCCAGGCTCACCAGGACCTTGCCAAGGGCCCGCGTTATACTCGAGCCAAGAAACTTATTATAAACAATGAGTATTGAGTTCAACAAGTGTGTACGTTCTTGCAGGGTGTTTGTGTGTGTGCCTAGCTGGCACCAGTGGTGAAAAGCTTTAGATTTACTGCTGTTACATGCACAATTATATCTACCAGAATGGCTGCCAAAGTTGCACTGGCAGATAAAATCATATAGTGTCCAAGAGGTTACTCAGGTGTGATCGATTAATAGATATAAAGAATCTAGGAATTATTTAATATTTTAGCTTAAGGGTTGTGAAAGTACTAGGAAGCTAATGGTTATTGTATTCTTTTGGTCTCTGTACATACACTACGTTTTGTAGTGCTACTGTGTACCCTTCGAAGAATCACCTTCCTGTTACTTGCACGTCAGAAAATTTGGGTGTGAAGAGAACTATGGTTTTGCTAAGAACCTCAGGCTTTGTTGCATTTCCATAGGATCAATTTGTGTACTGCAGCAGTGGCAGAAGTGAAAGGCCAGGCGCTTGGTGTAACTGAGTACAACCACAACGACTTCAGCAGCATCCTGCATTGTCTGGTTCCAATGCTCAAGGACATGATCATCAAAAGAGCTCTGCTTCATTGCAGAAAGGAATATTAGAGCAGGCAGAATACCAGGCCCTCAGACTCCTTCCTCTTCCAGTGTCTCCTGGGTTTACTTCCACGGTGTTTGTGCTAGGAGGGACTGTTGTAAGGTGTGACACAAAATAAGCCCCTCTGTCCTTTCAGTCTCGTGTAAATTATGCAGTTTAATGGGTAAGTAGCCTTGATATAGCTTGTTAGTAGCACACTTTGCAGGTAATAGATCCCATTAACTCTTTTGCTTTCAAACTAAACTTTCAGACAATTCCTCAGAAGCCTTTTTCTTTTTCCCTTTTTTATGAAACTGGGTTTCTTCATTCCCCACTTCAGATCAGCTCCCATGGGAGAGTGATGAAACTTCCAGTCTTGCCCGAGACCTTGCATCTGCAGTTTTCCAAGGGCCAGAAGCCTGCTGACCCGCTGAGCATGACAAACATAGAGAAATACTTGGTGTCTCTGATCTCTTCACTTTAGATAATGGAAGATGATCTTTTATTACCTCTTTATTTAACCCCTTTGTCCTTGTTTTTTGTGGCAGCAAAGAATTCTGTCTCTTTACCCAATCGTGATCTGTTCAGGACATTTATATTGTTGGTTCTTCTCTCACTGTAATTTCCAGAGCAATAGGCTAGCACAGCCCCTGCTTTGGTGTGGGCTCTTTCAACTCAGTCTTATACTCTCACTAAACTTTTGTGTTCGTATGGCAGACTTCCTATGCCTTTTTTCAGTACACTTGCTATTCCGAAATATGTTTCACCTTCATCACAACAGTGGTATGCGACGCCTTTGTCTTCCCTTTCTTGATGGAAGATACACCTGAGACACACTTTGTAAAAAGACTGCATTTTACTTATTTACTTCTAGTGCTTTTTCATTCTCATAATTGAAACCTGCTGGCTTTTGCACCAGTGTCCAACTTAAAGTAGTAAATGTGTCATTTGCTTTCAGGCTGATAACACATTCATTTTCTGTAGCAGAGTTGTCCACTGGCCCTATATCTGCGCCTGCTCTGCTGGCAAGTACAAACTTTTCTAAAGTGACACCATTCCCAGTCTGGCCTTGTCCTGGTCTGCACTTGTGTTTGTGCCTGCAGCCCAAACATATGCCTTGCAGGGCTGTCCTCCTTCCTCTCTGTCCTACAGTCTTTAAGGACTCTTTGTCACATCCCTAGTGGCACACTCCTATCCCCTCTTCATAGCTTTCGCCCAGGCTGGGGGACTAGTGTCTGTCAAATTGTGATAGCGTATCAAGAGTTAATTTGGGGTCCTTTATGTTCTTTCTCTCTGAGTGTCTTTTCCTAGATGCTAGTCACTAGCGTATCTCTTACTAGGTGCTGAGACTCACTGTTCAGCTTTAGCTGAAGATGGCTCTTCTGCTTCCTTGTTCTTTTTGTTTAAAAACAGAGCTTTTTTTATGTTTCTTTTTTGTGCAGCATGCAATACTCAGATGTCTGTAATCCCACTGCCTAACTAACAGCAAACTACCAAGAGCATTACCGTATTTCCTAATCAACTATTCCGCTGCATAGTTCTACCATCTGACTGGTTTCTGTTTGCTGACACCCCCTGCTTGCAGGTGGAAGGTGAACATCACACAATTGTCTGAATTAAGGGCCTAAAGAGCTTAGAGGATAGTGGGAGCCATTAGAGAGGTACATTAATACCCTCAAGGTGTAAACTCTCAGTAATTTTCTCCTCTTTAGAAAGCTGCAGCTCCTATGAAGATTCAGAAGCTCTAGTTTCCCAGTTAGAAGACAGCCAATACAGTTCTTCCTCCCAGTACCTTGTGCTGTGTTCAGTGATGGTGTGTGGTGTTTAAAACTTCTTGCAAGAGATCCGTCTTGCTCAGTGTCCAATTCCACTTGGTTGTGCATAACAAAAACTTCCCTGCACTGTAACTAGACTTTCAGAGACTGGGAAACTTGTTCTTTAAAGACAGAGCCCTCTCTCCTTACAGCTATGGAGAAGGAAAAGAAAGGTATCACAGCCTTTGTAATACCCGTGTAGTATGAATTCATATTGCACATAATTACATATAATTCATTCAAAGGGGTAAAAATATGCAAGGAAAAGGGAGAGCAGAGATGCTTGTTCTGGGCTTTTAAGTTGATATTTGCCCTTTTCGCATGTTTGCAGGATCACCATCTACATAATTGACTTGACAAACACATAAAGCTGTAGTTGAAGCCTTTGTTTTATATTGCGCAATGAGATATTTTATTTCCTTTCTCCTGTAAGACACTTTATACTTTTCCAGAGTGCCTTAGCCAGCTTTTGTCTCCAAGCAATTACTTTTAATAACTGAGACTGACCAGAAGGATGTTGTCTTCTTCAGTAGCTTAGGCATGAGCTATGATAGATCACTTTGTTACTGTCAAAGAATGGATTTTTTCATTCCATTGGCAACATGTTTAATCTTGGATCTGGTTACTCTGCTCTGCCTCTGCTGCCACTCACTGGGACAAAAAGAGGAGACGGAAGAGGCATTTTGTCTTTTAATGTTCAAGTGAAGTCACTCAGCTCTATCGAGATGCAAAAAAAGTTTGGTCCCATTTGGAAATTAACTCTGTAAATTGACTGACACATTACTGGAAGAATAAATAGTAAAATACAATGTTGCTTGACTGTATCTGACAATATGGATTCCTTGTGAAAAATTGTTTGAAGTACTGGATAGCACCCAAATGTAAAATCTTGTGCTGGCTAAAAGCTGAAGTGTTCTTAAAATTGGCTTCATCTGATGTGTTACAAGTGGGCTTTTCAGCTGTAGGCTGAAAGGGCTAAAAATTCATCTCATTCAGACAATAATTTGGTGAGATTGCAATCCCTCATCTTTCTGGTGAAATCATCCTCTTCGTTTAGGGCTTGATTATCTTTCCAAATCAGTTTTACGTGAGGGTAATGCTACTGATTTCATCCAGTGATTTACACCAGGGAAATGTCTTGATTTTCTACTCTTACCTGCTCCTGTGGGCAGGTTTTATGCGAGAAGCTTTTAGAAGGGCCCATGCTGAGAGTCCCTGCAGTGTATAAATCTTAGGGCTAGAGGGTTTTTGTCACTAGGTCCAGCTTTCCCTAAATACCTGTCACATGGGCACATTTTGGTTCTGGGAGGTAAATGTTGATCAGATGATCACTCTGCTCCTCTGGCCTGCTCTGCTCTGCACGGCCCTGCAGCTACATTGGGCAGCACCAGTACCCCGCTCCAGACCTCTTGGTGCCATTGCTGTGATGCTGCTTTTTCACATAGGATTTTGTTTGTTTTCACTTTGGCTGAAATATCCCAAACAATGTCTTTGGGAACATGGGGCTTGGGATGGTCACGAGTTTTTACTTGAATGTAAGAGGCCTCTTTATTTTTCAGTATATGGCTCCTCTGTGGCCAAAGATGCGATGGCAGCTGCAGGGACAGAGCAGAGATGCACTAAACTGTCTAGCATGGGTGATGACAAGGGTGTTATTCAAGGCCACACAGGGCCCACTACGACTTTGCTGCCTTAGGACTCTTTTAGACCCTCATCTGGGTTTTTTGTGCCTTGGCGACTTTTGTGCTATTACAGCTACAGTGTGATCCGTGCCTGTGTTAGTTGGGTGTGCTCCTGTCCCTGGGAGTACTACAGCACCTCAGGTCATCAGAGCTCCCACCTGGAGATGTGGGCTCTCAGGCCAACAAGGTGGGTGCTGATATGACAGGGCAGCACCATGTAGCTTTGGTTACGCTGTTCATTATCAAAATTCCCACTGTCAGGAAGGCTAAATAAGATTTTATGACAGGTTAGATCCAATTAATTTTATTTTGGAGTAATCCAGTGCCACATTTTGCTAATGATAGCCAGTTTATGTGAGTGTTTGGGAAAGACGGGTTTGTCCTGATGGCAGATGTCACCAGTTCCAGGAGCACCTTGACTCCAAACCCAGGCTTGGTCTGCCTCTCTCAAGTTGCTGAAAAAGTCTCAGGTCCAAACATATCCCACAAAGGCAGCGCCTGAAGACTAGGATGTGAATTTTTTGGTTCAGGTCTATGGCTATCAAAGTTTGTAAAAAATCCAGAGCAGAAGCTGCTATATATTTTTTCAGATTCTTTTAAGACCGTATGCTTAGACTACGGAGTGTGTCACTTTTCTAAATGGTAAGTCTACAGTCCCACAATTTTTGGCTGCCTAAGCTACCTCCTGCTCTGTGCAACAGGATAGTGGGCTCTTTTTGGTGTGTTGATATGCACATATGGTGCATAGACAGTTGGTGCATTCTAAAGGAATGACCTTCAGGACTGACATTCTTCTATATTTTCATGTTTTTGTTATGCTGTGGTGGATTTGTTCATTCCTCTTTCATCTCCTCTGAGTGAAAAACTCTGCAGCCTTCCAGACAGCATCTCTCTCTCTCTCTTTTTCTCTCACTCACTCAGTCAGACCATCTGTTCCCAGATTACAGATTTCTCTGCATGACTACCAGGTAACAGACGTGACTTCGCCCAATAACTACAGCAAAAAAGCCTTTCACACACTCTCCACAATCTGTGAACATATGATCAGTCTAGGATAACATGTCGTGCCAAACACACCAAAGAAATTTATATTCAGTAACAGAATGAACCCTGAAATCAGGTACTTGGCAACCCAGAACCTGGCGTTTCCTCTGTGTGTTTCAAAAAGAGGCTTCTGTGCCTGCAAGAAAGTCTGTGTTCCTGCCCTGGTGCCTTTTTCTCAGGGGATGGAAGCATAAAATGCTTCTCTCAGGCTTTGCTTAAAGGGAAGTTGGTAGCATCACTGCCCCATGTCAGCCCTTGAGGCTGGTGTGGGACAAGGTCTCTGTTCTCTGCTGGCAGCTCAATCGTGAGCATTTGCCAAGTGATAGGAGACACCAGAAAGGATATGTTTTTCCATCTTTTATCATTGTCACTGGATTCTGCCCATTTTGTGAGTAGGATATAGAGATAGACTGATATCCTGTACACATGTGTGTTTATTTAATATATCTATAAATATATATCTAAGCTCTTTAATCCCCTTTCCCATTGTCGCACCAGTCCTCAAAGGACCATAGACTCAATATTAAAGCAGGAGTTGTTTTTGACTAGTGGGAGCTGCTGCTCACTCTAACGACCACTGAGCATCTGCCTCAAGCCTGCACTGCTCTGTTTTTTTCTGTAATGGTTGAAAAGTTAGGAAGCTGGCTTGAACCTGAGGGTCCATGTGTGGGTACCAAAGCAATGGTACAAAGCAATGGCTCATTGACCTATCCTGTGACCTGTGGGCCAAAGTTAGTCTTTATCTCTGCTGCAGGGTATGTACTGCAACATATTCCAACAAACTGGTAATATATTTAGTTTTTGATAAGTGGATGTGTGTGCTAAATGTCTCATGTTAGTCTTGTGTTCCCCAGTGACTTAAACAGAAATAAGAAAAAGTCTTGTACAAATTAGTACCCAAGAGAAACTACTACAGAGGTTGGAAGGGAATTTACTATTAAATTTTACTTTCAGATGTCTTTTACAGTATTATTTACTGTCCCTTGGATTTCTGATGAGAAAAGGACTTGGTCATCTTCTACATAACGCTACATGAAAAAAATACATTAAGCAACTCAAAACCTGAGTGCAAAGATTTTTCACAAAGGTGGGAGAACTTCAATATATTGCATCTGTGTGCACACTAGTTGCTACAGAAATAAAATAACATTCAGAGAGTCAAGATGCCCTTCTGTATTAATTTATTATTAACCTGCCTTATATGGCCTTGCTTGGGTCTTGGCTCCCAAGAGACAACATCCATTATCATGGTTACAATATGAAAACCAAAAGTGGTAGACAGTATTTTGAGAAGTCTCAGTCTTGTAAAGAGACTGCTTCCTCAAAACATGGTGCAAAAGTAGGACAAAAAGATGCTCTGTGTGGTTGGCATGATCTAAGACAAGAGCCAGTAAGTGTGTGCAAGTGGTAAGCAGTAAGTGTGCGAGCTATTGCTGTGTGATAATGGCTTGTCTGGAAATCCATTCTTCCTGCTGTATGCTTAATTAAGGGGCATGCTTGTTTTGGGATGAGCATTCATGTCTTTGGAATGTTTACAAATGAATATACTCATTTAACAGGCATGGTCATTTCCTGTGCTTTTTTGTGTCTCAAATGCACAAATCTAATAAGGTACTGTTGGTGCAAAGGCTTTATTTTACATTTCACAGTATAGACAGCTTTTACAGCCATACCATTTGTACATAAGTTTACAGCAAGCTCACAGCTAAAATATGACCTTGGTCTTATATTTGAGAGATGTCCAGCACACTGAAACAGTTCCTTTTGCAATTTTGTCCTGTTTACTGAGAAGTTGTTTTTCATGATGATTAACAGCTCCTGCTGGATCCTAAAGAGGATTATGTTTAGGTAGCAGAGTGGTAGGAGATGGAGGAGGGTAATTAAGTGGATAGGCTGACCTCACGTTCTCTCGTGCTGTTATAATGTTTTAGCCAGTCAGTACTGCTCAGGCTTCGCTGAGAAATTGGAGAAGGGTTTTCTCAGAGTTGGGGCAGAGGCCCTGAGCCATGTGTGTGGGGCTGTGTGGTCAGTGTGCGTGCACGTGCATCAGGTGTACGACTGTGCAGGGCTGAGCCCGGGACACGGCAGTGCCCTTTGTCTTGTTGGGGAATGCCAAAGGAGATGCACCCTCCACCTCCCTCTCTCCAAAACAGGGATCATTTTCCCAAGGAGTTTGGAATTGTTTCTTGAGCCTAGGGATAAAAATGCAAGAAAGAGTATGTTTCTGGTACACAGGGCAGGAAAACTTGTATATTCTGGCTTTCAGCAAAGGTAATTCACTAGTGCAATCTCAGCAGCGGGCAGTTGTTGAGCACACAGACATGCTCAAATATTTGAGAGTGAAATGTAGTTATAGGCTAATAGAAATGAGAAGATTTTTACTGTAAACAATTTATTCATTGCTATTCTTTTCAAAAAGATTAGCTCCCAATTTGGAACAAATCTCCCTTTATCCAAGGCCCCCTCCTCTCTCTGCTTTTGGAGAAAATAGGAGAAACAATCATTTAGGCTATGGAGTGGTAATATTTTTGTCACAAGAATTGCTTTATTCTGAAAATCAGAATGATCTAGGTGTGATTACCTCTGAGTAGAGAGTTACATTTTCAGCATTAGGCAGAAGATGTTAAATAAATGTTGAGTCAGGCTTCTGCATTTCCTCTCTCATTTCCCACATCTTAATTCTTTACTTTGTACAACTTCTTCTAAAACTCAAAACTAAATCTTCATTTTAATGTTCGTTTTTGTGTTTCTTTCACTGCCTCATCCACATCTTTCTGCTTTAATGCTACAATAGTGTGTGGGAGGATTAGTTACACTGATTAAAAAAAAAAAATAGAGCAAGAATTAATTAATCTAAAAGCCAGCAACCTTCATTAAGTGAAGTAGGGAGAATATTATATATAATTAGCAAAACTTCTGCTTACTGTATCCTCTGATGTAGTATGTTAGCCATCTAATTATTTTAAAATATTATCAATTGCCTTGAAATTGTTAGCTACTGTTGTTAATAGCCAATTAGGGCTACTCTTAAAAGGGAGCTATTTGCTGATAATAATAAAATTTAGAAACTAAGGGCACTTGGCCACATTTGCTTTCATACTTCTTTATGTTTATTCCTTTTCATAACCTGTAACTCATTTTTCCCTCTGTAAAACAGAAGGGCAGAGAGTCAAACCCACATTCTATAAAAGGTATTTGCATTGGTAAAAATAGAGCAAAAGACCTTTTTTTCTCCTTTTTGATAATATGATTGTACAAATACTCAGTAAAATTTGCAGTGGAGTGGAAGCCCATCTCTTTACTGCTCTATGCAATGTTTACTGCTCTTTGCATTGTACCTGTATTCCACAGTGTGGGAGCATGATTGATACCAGCACAGCCTCTGACTTATTCCTAGAAGTATTTGTTCCATTTAATGTTCCTGTTCTCAGAATAGTGAATTACAGCACCGTGTTCCTGTTCACTAAGCTCCTGTTCTGCAAGATTCGTTCTCCTGTTTCTCTTTTACTTAAAATTTTACATCCATTTTCTTCCATGTTATTATAAATTAACATATAGATCATTGCACGGCAGCAGGGGAGGGCTAGAAAAAGCTAATTTTTTTTCTTTGGCATTTACTTAGCAATAGAGAAGGGGATATACAGAGACATACACAATACAGAATTGTGACTGAAAGCTCTTTCAGCTATGAAGACTGTAGATGACTTTTTCTTCTTCCCTGTCATGGCTGGATGTTTACAGAACCTACACAGAGGACAGTAGCAAATATTCCTTGAATAACAGAAATGTGGGTTGCTCTGTCATTTTTGCCCTTGCTGGTGTGCTTGTCCTGAGCAGCAGGATGTGGCAACTCCATGAAACAAGGACTGATGGATGTAGTAAATCCAGCACTTCCCCACTCCTCCACATGTCAGTGCGATCCCAATTTAGTATCTCCTATCTATAACTAATCTGGTTGAGATTTCTAGGGAAACTTAGGGAATTAGGGGTTGCTAATGAGCTTCTAACCCTCTTTAGGCCTTTTCAGCACCCTCACTTTCATTTTCGATGATAGTTACTCTCACACAGTAAGCCGTAGCTCTCAGGGTCCCTGTGGCCATGCTTACAGATTCCTAGTGAGCAAATCAGATTCAACAGAAACCTGTAAGCAGCAGATGCTTCAGTGTCCCAGTCTTGTCTTGACTGAAATGAGCACAATCTCTTAAACAAGCCAGAGATGCTTCCACTTACATTAGGCTAGTTGTGATCCATTAACTCTTGACTAACATAAATCAAAAGGAAATTTTGAATGAAAACTATTCATACTATTGCTGACTTGGATGGGACATAAACCGTGCTTTACAAATGTATTGGAGGTTTTTGAAGAGGTCAATAAGGAAGTGAGTAAGGGTGAGCTAGTTGCTATACTTGTATTTCTGAAAGGCTTTTGATGAAGTCCTGTGCCAAAGACTTCTAAGGGAAACCAAGAGAACTAAAAAATGGATCTCATTAATAGTGTTCTGCACAATCTCTGCTGGAGTTTCTCAGGATTAACATACCATAAACTGCTGGGACAAGCAGATGAATAGGGAGGGGAGAAAGTTCGAGGATGCTAGGTAGTTAGTTATTCAGGGTAGTAAACATGAAGACAACCTATGAGGAAACATAGAAGTACCTCAGGAGACTGTGTGGGCCAAGGAAATGTAGTGTGCATAAATCCAAATGATGCATGTTGGAAAAAGAAATCCTAAATTTGAATACAAAGCAAATGTTTAGTGGGAAAAAAGGCTACAGAAAACTCTGAATCAGTGTTCACCCATGTGCTGAATAGTGTATACAGCTCCCGTCCTTTCATCTCAAGTAAGGTATAGTACAACTGGGAGATGTTCGTGGAAGTGCAAGAAGGGTGGAATGACTTCCATAGCAGAAATAGGCTTCATATGCTGGAACCATTCTGTTTAGAAGGGGTGTGATAGACCTACAAAGTGATGAGCAGAATGGACAACATGGCTAAGAACTGGCACTTTGCTGCCTTTTCCAATGCAAAAACCAAGGACCATCATATGAAGCCTGTAGGTAGGAGCCAAGTTCAAAAGGAACAAAAGAATGTTTGGTTTCTTCATGCAACAGTCAGTAGATGTGTAACTTTTTCCAAAGGACATGGGGGCTGCTGGAAATTTACATGGGTTCAAGGAGAGATTGCACAATTCTATGGATAAGAAATTCATTAAGAATTATTAAATTGCAGAAATGGCATCCACTTGGAAAATCCCTGCAGCCAAAAATAGTTAAGTGGAGAACCTATGGGGACTGTCATACATACATGACCTCTTTCTGCTTTTCCTTGCTCAGCTCCTTAGAAACCCTGCTGGAGACAAATCCTGGGCTCAGTGGACATTAGACATGATCCACTCTGGCTCCCTCTATTCTAACAATGCTCTTGGCTAATGCCTTAATGGTGTCAGGAGAGATTTGGGCTGTGTACTAATGGCTGTGTTAGTGACAAATTTTTTTTCATTTTCAGTCTTGGGTGCTATGATACATACCTGTTGATTAACCAACGGATGATCATCCAGTCCTTAACTGACCAAAAGTACCTTGCCAGATAAACCACAATTTTAAATTATGCTCTAAAAATGAGGCATCTCTGCAGTATTGGGGAAACCTGCAGCAAGCAACTATAACAGCTGACAGACCTGTGAGACCCAAAGTCTCACATATCCCAGAACAAATCAAAAAATCCTTTGTATTGCCCAGGAGGAAAAGCTATCAGACATTGTGATGCTATTTTCTTCGTTGTGAATTTATTTCTATCAACTTCTAGATAGACAAAAGAAGAATAGAAATCTAGCTTCTGCATAAATGATGTTACAAAACAAGTTACAAAAGACACTGATTGCTTACTGGTGACTTCCTAATTTACAGGAATATACTGCTGTAGCAGAATGAAAATTTACTTTACTGAGCTTGCACTTTAAAGAGCAAATCTAAAGGAAGGACAGTGTGTGAACTGTACTACTAGTCCAGGAAATGCGCTGGCAGTGATGGGAGCAGTTTTGCTATTGTGGCTCAGAGAAAACAGCCCAGACACGATTCTTCTGTTTCTTCTACTGCAGCTGAACATTATCAGCAAATTAAATCTCATTATTGCTAGCTCAGCTACTTGGGTGTACAAACTCCCTTGCCCTAGGCCGAGGGACCCAAGCCTAGTGGCTGAGTGGTGCTTTATGACTGAAGTTTATCTCTTCCCCACCCTTTTTTTGAGTCCTTCCCAGTTGCTCCAGAGAGAAAAATACAAGAACAGAGACCTCCACTTGTACCTAAGCTCCTAGTAGCCTGGATGGTGGAGTGTATGTTTCACCATACGCTTGCCAAAGCGTGGGTCCCCCGGTCCTCAGGTTCTCCTGTACTCATATTTTGGACTGTAGTTTTAGTCACATCCCTGTCCCAGTAAAAGATAACTGTTTTATGAGATCCAATGTGTGATCTGTAATCATTGCCTTTCAAGTAAATCCATTTGAAAATTTTCTAGCCGAAGGACTTTCAATTATATGTGCAAATATATGATGGCTACATTCATGTAAAATAAATAATTTTATATCAACCTAGAAAGATTTCACTGTAATGTACTGATTTGACAAATACAAAACAGAATCTAGAATTTTTACATCAGTAGATTCAAAATACTAATGCTTTCACTTTATTCTCTTATACTAATTATACTTTGTTAATTTCAAAACTCATTACCCAACATAGGGTTTTTTAAAGTTTCTATGCTGAAGGACATTTTAAAATTTCTAGTACAATTCTGATTTAGAATGAAAGGAAATTTCAAAATGTTGCAATTTTTCCCTGGAAAAGAAATGTAGGGATTTCATCAGCTGTATTTGAGTCATTATAGAGCAGATGGATTTATACTTTTTCTTAGTTTATCTGTAAAATCCCATCTCTTTTCTTAAGAGTTATTAATATAGATACGCATGTACATGGTTGTCCATTTTCTGTGAAAGCAGCTTTCTTCTTATTCTATATTTATACTTTTTTTAGCTCCACTAATATTGTAGCCAATGAAAACTACCTCATTTCACCTGAAGAAAGAGGAAATACATTTTAATTAATCTCTTTAGCTTCAAAATTATTCACAAACCGAGTAGTTAGACTAAGCAGAATTAAATCCTTTCATATCTTATTGTACTGCATATACAGATTTTTCTCTCATGTTTTAAGAAGATGAAAAATAAGAATTTGTGCTTTTCTTAATTGATACTTTAGAATCCAGAATGTTAATTGGTTGGTGTGAAATAAGTTGAAAAATATAGCTCATTCTATGCTACTATGTTCCATTCTGTTCCATCATTAAATTGCTTCAGAAGATTTGGGTTTGACCAGGTAAAACAGAATTCATGTTTGTTAAATTCTATATTTTTAATGGTTTAAAATCTCAACTTCAGAAATTTTAGTTATAAGTATAGAGGTCTATAGATAGAAACAAGGAAAGGTTTATGGGAAGAGGTGCTGTTTTTTATATGGTGAGTTGAAAAACGGTTTGGAAAAATGGACACTTGTATCATAAAAACCCACAATTGATAGATAGAATGAATTGATTTGAATTGCTAAGTATTATTCCTTACATCCTGCGTATGGAAAGGAAAACGTGTCAAAAACTCACCCAGTTGAAGAAAAAAATATCCCTTAAAATAATTAAATTATACAAAAGAGAATAGCAATATGACTCATGACACTCCAGTCGGAAACTCTCTGTCCCGAGGGAAAACATGTCTGCCTTGATACAAAATACATTAGAGGGAGTGTTCTTTAAGAGAGACAGAGAGAACTTCCATTACGTTTTGACTATCATTGACATGTTAGGAAAATTACAGACTACTGAGATGTTTCATTAAAAAAAAAATTCTACCACTTGAAACATTATGATTTCTTGGCTAGCATAGGGTTATTTACCTTTGAAGACCATAAGAGATTACTATAATCATCTGCTCTGACCCTATGAATAAAATGGGCCATAGCAATTCACAAAATTATTCAAGCCACAAGCTGGAGTGTAGCTTCTGGAAAAGTGCCCAGTCTTGAAAAGTAAAGAGTGTCTCAAAAATAAAACGCCTGGGTAATATTTGACACTTATATTTGAAGTGTAAAGGAGAGACTAAAAGATCTTTAAAAGGCCCAATCCATTGTTGTGGTTTTTGTTTTTGTTTTTTTTTTTTTTAAATGGTGACTTCGGCTGGCTGTAGTTGATGCCAGTAAAGTGTTACCATAAAAGAAAAATGCAGGGAACATGCTAACTACCTTCCCAAGGATTTTTTTTCCTCCCATATAGTATGGCCTGAAGTAGTCACCTTGGCCCTGACTTTTACCCGTTCTCTGAAATGTGCTCATTTCCTTTTCTCAAGTCCAGGGACCCACTGGAGAATTAACCTCAGACACTGCATCCCAAGCTTGAAATAAGTTGTAGTGAAAGTTGAGACTCCTGCACACTTCACTACTTTGTTTAATTTGTAAGTCAAGAATGGACTTATCTAACTTAATAAACAAGTTGTTAAGGAAACCTAAATATGGTAGGGCTCTTATGAAACTCTTAAACAAAGGCTTACAAGCTTTCTCCATAGAGATATGATGGATGCTGGCACTATGATCTTGTGGGAGTTTGTTTATGAAATGGCTAAAGGGGTAAAGCTGTAAAAACAAATAACAAGCTCCTTCCACCCATGCCCAATTTCCCATGTGAAAGTATGCACCAATAATTACAGTTTCTTCTTTCTTGTGATGGTATTTATCTTGTCTTTTTTATTATTTCTTCTCCTATAAAGTTTAATTTGAATATTAGCCTGCTTTATGAAAATAAATCCTGTACCACCTCAGAGGAAAAAATATCTATGCATATAAAGAGTAACCATCTTAAATTTCTCTGCTGTCTACTTCTAAGCAACAGGTGAGGATTCTTCTAGAGTTTAATCCTGTGATGGTCCATCTCCTGCCTTCCAGGCTTCTAAACTTCAGTATGATATTTATGTCTTCCTTCTCTCTTTCTTTCCCTTCTCCAGTACTCATTCTACTAACTCAATCTGCAACATGTGCTAGGAAACAGGGATATCAGTATTCTAAGAAAGTACTTTGAGAAAGACAAATTCCAAACTAAGAAAACCCACATTCCCCAAACTACATGTGTTCAATGAAACCAGAGATGTATTACAGAATTAAGACTGTGGAAACCAGAAATCAGTTAAGTTCCCATTCAGCTCCAGTCCACAAATGCGCAGCTTAATGCAAGTCCTCAAGTGAATACAGCTTATTCTCTTTGCCTTTTACACATAGGAAAACCCAGTTAGTATTGTGCCTATTGTTAATACTGAAATAAAAGAGCATTTCTGACCATTTTCACTGGTAAGAATCACTGATACAATCTGTATGTCCTCCCAGCAGATAGAAATACCTTTTCAGGGATCTGCCTGCCTATAATTAAAAAAAGATTGCTGATGCCCAGCTGGAGATAACAATTATAATAATGACACGTTACTTTCTCCTGAACTGAGGCTATGTGACATTGGCATAGGGCACACAAAAACCTAAAACGTGATGGAGTCACATAGCTCCCTTCTACAACCTTTTAATGCTAGTTGTTAATCAGTGCAACTGCGTTATCCTTAGATGAGTTACTCTTGATTTGCATTTGAGTGAGTGAGTAAGTGGGAACTCTTGTTTTAAGGAGCACTGATTCTTTTTAGAGGATATCATTAATGTGCCTAATGTTTCCAGTTAACGAAATCCAGATTTTTATGTTGTGCCTGCAGCTGGTTGTAGTTTTTCTTTATAAATTGTACAAAGCTCCGTGGTCAAAAGTGAGAGCAAAGAGTATCTTAAATGTAGTCATCATCCCAGTGCACCCCTGAAAGCACAACAACTGGAGAAAGATCACTGTTTGCTGGGGTTTCCACATGTCTGATCACCCACCTAAAAGCGTTTCCTGCGTTTGTGGTTTTCTTGCAGAAACTCACTGATAAGCATGCTTGTGTGGTTTGCAAAGCATAGGTGGTATACGTACACATGTAATTACTTTGTTTTCCATGTGTGGCAGAGAGGTGGTACACGTGGCTAGACCGTGACTCTCTCAAACACACACCACACCCTCCCACAAAAACCTCACCAAAACCCGAGACATGTCCTTTCCTTGTGTATTTGTGATATACAAATGTGAACAGTGCAGTGGTAAAAGTTTATTATGTACCTCCTTCCATTTTTACTTAGCACTATCACGTGCCTAAGGACTGGAGGGAACCAAATGTCACTCCAGTCTTCAAAAAGAGCAAAAAGGAGGACCTAGGGAACTATAGGCCAGTCAGCCTCGCTTCCATGCCTGGAAAGGTGATGGAGCAGTTCATCCTGGAGGTCATCTCCAGGCACGTAGGGGAAAAGAAGGTTATCAGAAGCAGTCAACATGGATTCACCGAGGGAAGATAATGTTTGACCAACCTGATAGCCTTCTACGATGGTGTGACTGGCTGGGTCGATGAAGGGAGAGCAATGAATGTTGTCCATCTTGACTTCAGTAAGGCATTCGACACTGTCTCCCATAGCATCCTCACAGGCAAGCTAAGGAAGTGTGGGTTGGGTGAGTGGACAGTGAGGTGGACAGAGAACTGGCTCAACAACAGAACTCAGAGGGTCATGATCAATGGGGCAGGTTGGAGGCCTGTCACTAGTGGTGTTCCCCAGGTGTCTGTGCTGGGTCCAGTCCTGTTCAACATATTCATCAATGACCTGGATGATGGGATGAAGTGTAACCTCAGCAGGTTCGCTGATGACACCAAGCTGGGAGGAGTGGCTGATACACCAGAAGGCTGTGCTGCCACCCAACAAGACCTGGACAGGCTGGAGAGCTGGGCCAAGGGGAACCTGATGAAATTCAACAAGAGCAAGTGCAAGGTCCTTCACCTGGGGATGAACAATCCCATGCACCAGTACAGGTTGGGGGTTGACTTGCCGAAAAGCAGCTCTGTTGAGATGACCTGGGAATGCTGGTGGGCAGCAAGCTGACCATGAACCAGAAATGTGCTCTTGTAGCCAAGAAGGCCAACGGTACCCTGGGATGCATTAAAAGGAGTGTGGCCAGCAGGTCGAGGGAGGTTATCCTTCCCCCTCTACTCAGCCATAGTAGGACCACATTTGGAGTACTGTGTCCAGTTTTGGGCAACCCAGCAGAGAGCTATGAAGATGATCAGAGGAAGGAGCAGCTGAGAGGCTTGGGTTTGTTCAGCCTGGAGAAGAAAAGACTGAGGGGGGATTTCATCAATGCCTATAAATATCTAAAGGGTGGGTGTCAGGATGGTGGGACTAGACTCTTTTCAGAGCAGTGGAACAGGCTGCCCAGGAAGGGTGTGGAGTCGCCTTCCCTGGAGACATTCAAAACCCTCTTGGTTGCGTTCCTGTGCCCCCTGCTTTAGGTGTGTGTGCTCAAGCAGGGGGATTGGGCAAGATGATCTCCAGAGGTCCCTTCCAACCCCTGCCATTCTGTGATTCTGTGAATTCAAGTTCTCTGGAGGGCTCTGTGAATTACTTGAGAAAGGATCTTATTAGGATATTATAGATATCAGGCAATTTAGCCCTGATTTATACTGAAATAAGTTATTTCTTGTCTTCACAGTGTGAAGATTTTCATTTGCACTGAGGCAAAAGTCCCTTCAATAAGTTGGTCTTGCATAGATGAGAATACATTTCTGCTTTTGAGCTTTTTTCACATAACTCATTTTGCTGAGCCATTGAAGGAAAAGAAATGCTTTTGGTAAGAATTTAGCACTTGCCATCGTTCAAGTAAGAACTGACAGATCTCTATCCTACACATTTCTTAGTCACTCCAAAAGTAATTTTGCTTTGTATTTCCAAAGAAGTCAAAAAAGGAAAATAAAATGGAAGTTGTACACCCCCCCCCCCCCAAATATGTAAGCCATTCAGCCCACCTGAAAGTAAGGACAAACTTCCTGAAGAACTGAAGCAGAGTTGTTTGCTGTCTGGTATGGTGCACTGTGGAAAAGCTGTCCTAGGCGTGTCCCTGTTAAGCCAACTGCTATCATTCTTATGAATAATTACTGTCAAATCAGTGGAAAGCTATGTATAGGGAGCGGTCATTTTCATGAGTCAGACTTGAGGAATTAAGTGCTGCATTTTTGGAGCAGGCTTCTAGATTTGGTTGGGAAGAAATGTTACAACTTGCTGCGTACGTTGTCCATCCAAATGTCACTGTGTCGCTGAAGCTGAATATTTAAGTTGGTTATATGTATTGTCACTTCACCCTGTGGCAACTGTTGCTATAGTGAGAGGCTGAAAGGCCTGTCATGGGGATGCAAGGATAAACCTCTGCACAGGCTGCATCCAAAACAGGATGTACTACCTGCTTACAAAGGCATACCCTCTTCTCCTAATGCTTAAGATTGGTTAAGCCTATGTCCAAAGTGTGCTATTTGTTACCTAAAATGATATTCCAAATGGCTTTCAATGCTGTCACCAGGCTTAAAATGACAACCAATCTTCTCGGTATCCAGTGCATTATTACAATGTTTTTATCAGTGAACAAAGCAAATAGGTTTCAAGTTAGCATCAAAGACGTGATTTTGAGATACCAAACAATTTTCTCATGGTCCTGCTGATGCAATGGATCACATTTAACGTGTGGAACAATTAATATAGATATCATGTGACATCTCTGTGACTCTTTGACCACTACTAAAGCACAGTACTTTGTAGTGTTATCCTGCACCCATTTGTCAACCGTACCTAATTGATTAGGGTACTGTAACATTTTTATTCTGCACTTGAGGTTCCCTCCTCAGCAATCTCTCCCTCCCAAAATACACATTCATCATTAATTACAAAATCAATGGGAGAGATGGTCTGGACATACACAACTGATAGTTTCCCTCTTCAGATTAGCATAACCTACCAATTCATTATGTGGAGTGAATAATACAGTTGCTGCCACTGTGAAAAGGGGCAGGTCACTTGCTGTAAATTCCTTAACAAAACGTGGTGTCATGTACCTTTTCATTCACCAAGTGTTTACTGTGTGTTTGGAGGGATCCATCTCCTTTCTGAGCCCAGATTTGTCTCCTATCTCTTGGCAAAGCAACAATCATAAATTTAGACAACTAAATGCTTAAATGTTGAAAGACTGAGAGGTTCCTCCTGAAAACTGCAGTGATTAAACTGAGAGCTGTGTAGTGCTGAGACTGCAACTATGAATAAGATATTAAAAAAAGATGAAATGATAAAAAATTTTGGTCCCTTTATACCCAGTGATGTTTCTTGCATGAGAAAGGTGATTGGAATTTAGGCCCCAGTGTGCATACTTTCCTGTGTTTTAGCATATTAAAGCAGTGAAATCTCCCAGATATTTCTTTCACTCTGTGCTATATTAGGATTAGAGTCTCCCATTTCCCTTTTCTCAAAGAAATCAGTGTTCAGTCACATTTTCCAAAATAGCTCCTGTGGTCTTTCAGTAGCTACACATAGAACTTTATAAACTAGGTCAATTATGAAAAAGATATAACATTTCCTGTAAGAGTAAGGGACGCAGCTGATATTAAATAAGTATTCCTTTAATAGCTGGATAGAAGAATACCACACCCCCCCTCATTTTTTTTTAAATTACAGTCAAGGATCAGATTCTGATACCATCATCCGTGCGGTACCTTACTCCAGGAGTTTCACTGAAATTAATGGGACACCTTGAAGAGTAAGGAGATGGACAACAGGAGTAATGTTTAGACTCTTCTTGTCAGTGCCAAGAGACTGGAATTTTTATGCTGAATAAAACTTATCACAAATTACACATACATATAATAGGAATCTTTAAAATTATAAGATATGAAGGATGGCCATTTACATAAAGGGAATACATGCTTACAATTCCTATAAATGTTAATGGAGATTTTATTGGAGTTTTACGGGGAGTAAAAAATCATTCCCAATTAATTAACTGCAAGACAGCCATTCACCTCAGCAGGATTTGGACCAGGTTTCAAGTGATTCTTAGCAACTTTAATGGACTTTGTTCTAGGCATTATAAAAGCATGCCCTGTAATGTTTAAATTGGGGTTATAAAACTAAAGGTATGAACTGAACTGAAGCTACAATAGCATTATTAGAAAATTGTAATCTATAATAAATTAGGGAGAATACCTGAAGCAGGGCTAATACTAGTATTTACAACAAAATTCAAGCTGGGCTATGAAAAAGAGTAATGATAATTGTCTTCCTTGTTATTAAATAGTAGTACAATTATCTATGTGTTAGAGGTCAACTGAATATACAGATAGTTACAAGCATGCCTTAAACCAAAGATGTCTTCATCTAGTTTGGTATGAAGAGAAATTTATTATCTGTTTTTATTAACACTTCTGGATTGCCCCTTGAGTTAGTCTTGCAACACTCCCAATGTGATTACTATTTGCAGTTTTTATTTAGACCTCAGTGAAGAAGATCACTGCAATCTCTTGTTCTTCCTGTGTACATTCTGAGTCAGATATTCCTCTCCTCAAAACTTTCTGAAAGTATTCATTGGTGAAGATCCAATTGCAAAATCAAAGTCTTAGCCTACTGAAACGGCAGTATCTTTCAGCACTGAAAATAAGCACAAAGTACATGTAAGTTTAAATCTATACTGCTAGTGATACTTCCCTGCCAAATATATTTTTCTATTATTTGCTTCAGTATTATTTCTCATATTCCAAATCATGGGGTTTCCCCGTATTCATCATCTCCTCAGTCATCTGGCGGGATTTCCTGGTTGTTATTTTCCAGTAGTCATAATTTTATATTACTACAATCTGTGCCAGAACCCCTTTGTCTCACTTAATTCTTCCACAGCCTTACAGTGTGCTCTTCAAACCTCGGTAGCCATCCACCATATTGTTCTTGTCTCAGCCAAACTATATATACAACTCTTTCATTACCACAACACATGGAAAAAGGAAAGATCAGTGAACCAGATCTGATTATTTCTGCATGAATAAGGTTTTCTTAGCTAAACAGAGGCCCTTCTCACATGAAAAAAACTTAGAGATTATTGGCCTGTGTAACTACATTTCTGAAGTTTTCTAACAGCACATTATTGATTTGCCTGTGATGCAGCGTTGTTATATTTTATCATGTTAGTATGTGCTTGGGAGTCTTTATAAAATGCAGATTATTGACCCAGTCCTATAAATACTTACTGTTTTAAAACTCAAATGATTTGACCTGATTGTACAACTATTCAATCTTAAAAAAGAAAATGCCACTGTAGCATATCTGTATTAGGAATTAAAAAAAACAAACAACAAACAAACAAAAAAACCAACCAACCAAAAAAAACCCCCAAACCTTATAATTACCTCAATAGGCTGTTTACAGTGCTTTCAGAGTAACTTTAAACTCTACATGTTGTGTGTTTGTCTTATAGGCTAATGGCTTGCAAAATTTTGGTTTTAAAATATAAAACTTTTTTTGAATTATAGGAAAAAAAAAAATTAAATATGTTTCAGTTCTGTAACTTGTTTGGCAAGTTTCAGCCCAAAGCAAAATTTTTATGGTTGAGTTACAAACCTCTGAAAATAGGGGTTTATAATGGAAACACTGACACTGCTTTAGCTATAGTGGCAGTAGCAGTGCAGTGTAATATACACTAGAAATAGAAAACAAGATTAGAGATGACATTTCGGACACGAGGCCTTCTCCAGGCTGTGGGAAAAATAACTGTGTTCTATTTTTTTCTACAGCCTGAAAAAGGCCTCCTGGTCTAAGTGTCACCTCTAATCTTATTTCCCATTCATACCATGTACTTAATGAACCCATTTTTTAATTATTTTTGACAGCAATTTGTCGTAGTTTTAAGTACCAACCCATATCCAAATTGTGGTTTCCCCAATCAAGGAGGGGGGAGGTACCAAGGAGACCCATTACTTCATAATATTTTTGTATCAAAGAATCATAGTCCCGCAGCTGGCTGGACCCTGTCACTACCAGCTGTGCTATCTGATGAATCAGGCATGGGAGAGTCCCTCACACCTGTGCCAGACCAGGGAACTCCAGGACAGTGCATACATGCAAGCTACTATTTTTAAAGGCAAAATAAAAGTTGGCAATTAAATACACTTACCCCGGAACCTCTGGGAGCAGTACCAGGACAGTCAGTTACTCATGTGCAATGACTTCCACCACCACTCCTGGAGCAGGCCGCATCTTTCACCACAATTTAACCTTGAGCCAGGGTCCTAAGTACTGTAAAGTGAGAATGTTGCTGAACACTAAGAAATAGTTTGGTAATATGTGACTCTGGGCGGGGTTGCCTTTACCACAAAGCCCTCGTGTTAACATTGTCAGGAAGATCTTTCCATCACTGTGGCTCTGCATCAGAGGGACTTGGTATTGTCTCAGAAAGGTAGCTAAGTGCAAGAGGTAAGTTTCAGATTTCTCCATATTGAACTCTTTTTCCTTCCTTAGCTATCTTCCAACTCGTAGCTACTTCAGTTTCCTGTTCACTGTGCTACATGATAATTGCCTGTATATTTATATGGCCTTTTAATGCCTGCTGTGGTGCTACAGCATTGCTTTGCTGTGATCTTGCAAGCTCTATTCTGAGTGTGGAATAAAAAGGAGCAAAAAGCAAAGAAACTACCACTGCAGAACAAATGCAATTGTAATTACTGCTTGCACCCACCAGACTAATGTCAGTAGGAGATCCACATCCTTAGGGTGATCAGACAGACAGAATACATCTATCCTTTTTATATTGCTACGATGGTCAAGTTAGAAACTTGTAGTAGCTTTGAACTGCATTTTCAGTACTGATCGATTCCATTTATTGCTCCAGTCACAGTAGACAAAGTTACTGGAAGCTGCTGTCTATTCTCCGAGAAACATATCCTGCAAAGTCAGTAACGGTGGCAAATTTATTGTTGAAGCAGGCACCTATCGAAGATGCTTCATTCCAGCACTGTGAAAGCTGATATACTTATTAATGTATGGATAAACATGACCTGTTCTGTTCCATATATGTAAGTAGGTGTAAAATGCTGTGTATTTTGTTTGTATGCACAGTGTCTTCTTGGCAGGTAGGCTGCAGCCAGAATTTGCCAGCTGCTCAATGTTCAAGAAAACATGATTTGAATTGCTCTCCACACTGCGGGAGAGTGGTCAGGAAAACAATTCACATTTAATATAATTAATGGATTCAGTTCATTTAGCAAAGATATAGGAAAACTTGTTTACCTGTGTACATCTTTTGGATTTCAATTTTCAGAAAAAGAGGTGAATAATAATTATTCTCTCTTGCACAAATTATAAATCTTAAAGCCTAGGGTGGCTCCCACAGAAAATCTGAAATATGAATGATTTGATAAAGTTGAGATTTCTTGTTCATTTTTCAAGATTTTGACATCATTATTGGCACGATACCTTCTTCAACTCCGTGTTGCTTATAGATACAGGAAAATGTCATATACTTTCTTTAATTCTTAGGGAATATAAACATTCTTTAAAAAATGCTCTTTCCAGTGATTACGGCTGAACAGTACTTTTTGTGCAAGCGAAATGCATGATATGGTCATCCGACAAAAAGTAGCATGGTGACTCAAAACGCCATTAGTTACTAAAGCTGCTGTGGCAGGCTGGTAACTGCAATACTTGTTCACAGGCAACTGCTGGGAGACAGAACGTTCCTTCAAAAGCACCTTCTTGGTCATATAGTGCTGTGAGTGTGGGGCGTGAAGAATGAGTGGAACAAAAGTCTGTGTTGGGAAAGCAGAAGCCTACTTCAGGCTATAGCTGTGTTAATCACTGCACATGGAGCGCTAAATTATTCCGGGAGACATGCTGAACTTGCCTAACGCTCACGTTAGAACACTGTGTTACACCAGCTGCTGTGTCCCACTTGTGATGGCTCCAGTCATGTTTCTGGCCTGCAGGGCCAGGAGTTTCTGAGAAAATGCTCTCTACACATAGAAGCTGCAAGGAGTTAATCTGAAAGAGCTCTCTTAAAACAGTGCAATAGAGTGAGTGGGCATTGATGGTAATTTCACCTGATCCAGCCCCAATGTGATCCAGCATAACTCTGGTTTAAATGATTACATGGGTTTCCATGCAAAAAAACAATTTAACTAAACATATAGTATTGCACCTTCTGTTACCCTGGCACAACTCTGTGTACAGGTGATTGTATCCCACCCAACCTGAAACAATAACTGTGGCCTGCTGTTTGGTAGATGGGAGGAATGTATTTACAAAGCAAAGCTCAGGGCTGGCAGGCAGGGATCTGCAGCTTTCAAGATGCCACCAGCCATGCAAGTCTTTCATCCAGAAAAAATCTTGTATTCTCTCTCTAGGCACAGGTAAATGACCTTGGAAGTGCTGCAGCAGTAGGTCATATTAAGTCAGCACTAGGTCTTTATTTCCTTGTTTGCTCTAGAAATATTTTGTGTGATGATTATAAGCATATATGATACTACTGTTCTTCTACACTGTCAGAGACAGCAGGAGATTAACTGTGTGCTGATAACGTGCAAGGGAAAAGAGGACGTGGCAAAATTCGCCCAGGTTCAGCACTAGGTCTGATTTTCCAACGCACATAAATCTGAAATTCATTGGTGGGAAATCAAGCAAAGCAAACCAGCCTACTGGCAAAATTTGCTGAAGCATAGGTAAACTAAAGCTGTGAGCTTCACACAGCTCTAGGTCCAGCTTATCCAATTCTAGCAAAACTTCATGGCTTCGTGCTGCATTTCTTCCTCTGCAAGTTAATGTTACTATTTCTTGGTGGTTTATTTCCTTTTTGTGAACCACAGAGACGTGACAGTGAAAGCTCGGTTTCAGTGTGCATGCACGGCATTTGAGTTACCTCATTCCAGCAGCAGGCCCTGTTCTGCATCACATTGTTCACAGGAGGCAATAGGAATTGCTCCTGTGCAATGCTCCTATTTGGCGTTGCATTACAAAGCTAAATTGTGAAGATTTACAGCAACAGTTTTCTGTGATAGCCTTTTATTTATGCTAATCAGAAGCTAATTGAAATATCATTCTGATATTATAATACCACTACACATAATCCAGAAACTATTCATATTTCCCCTACACTCATCTTACAACTTGGTAGGCACATCGGCTAAAGCTGACTGAACAGATTTGCACTCACCTTGACTGCTTCCCCATGTCTCACCTTGATTGCTTCCCCCTCTTGATGAACCTCTTCCTTTAAGTCACCTTGGGAAGCTGCACTACTGGGAAGCAGCAGGAATCCTCCTGCAAGAGATGAGGATTCATGTCAGCATGACACTGCTGAGGATTTCATAGAATCATAGTATCATAGAATGGTTTAGGTTGGAAGGGACCTTTAGAGGTCATCTAGTCCAGTCCCCCTGCAGTGAGTAGGGACATCTTCAACAAATTCAGGTTGCTCAGAGCCCTGTCCAACCTGACCTTGAATGTTTCTAGGGATGGGGCATCTACCACCTCTCTGGGCAACCTGGGCCAGTGTTTCACCACCCTCAGTGTAAAAAATTTTTTCCAGATATCCAGTCTAAATCTACACTCCTTTAGTTTAAAACCTTTACCCCTTGTCCTGTCACAACAGGCCTTGCTAAAGAGATTATCCCCATCCTTCCTATTGTCCCCCTTTAAGTACTGAACGGCTGTAATAAGGTCTCCCCGCAGCCTTCTCTTCTCCAGGCTGAACAACCCCAGCTCTCTCAGCCTGTCCTCATAGGAGAGGTGCTTCAGCCCTTGGATCATTTTTGTGCCCTCCTCTGGACCCGGTCCCACCAGTCCATGTCCTTCCTGTGTTGAGGGCCCCAGAGCTGGACGCAGCACTGCATGTGGGGTCTCACCAGAGCGGAGTAAAGGGGCAGAATCACCTCCCTCGTCCTGCTGGCCATGCTGCTTTTGATGCACCCCAGGATACTGTTGACCACCCGGGCGGCAAGTGCACATTTTTGGCTCAAGTCCAGCTTTTCATCCACCAGTACCCTCAAGTCCTTCTCTGCAGGGATGCTTTCAATCTCTTCATCCCCCAGCCTGTATTGATACCGGCTGGGGGTATCGAGTTGCCCGACTCAGGTGCAGACCCTGGCCTTGCACTTGGCCCTGTTGAACCTCATGAGGTTCTCACAGGCCCACCTCTCCAGCTTGTCCAGGTCTCTTTGGATGGCATCCCACCCTTCTGGCATTTCAACTGCACCACTCACCTTGGTGTCATCTGCAAACTTGCTGAGGGTGCACTCGATCCCACTATGTCATTGATGAAGACATTAAACAGACAGCACTGGTCCTGGTACAGACCCTTGAGGGATGCCACTCGTCACTGGTCTCCATCTGGACATTGAGCCATTGGCCACTACTGATTTGCAGAACATCTACACAGATAACTCTCTTTCTGTTTTTTCTTTGTGGTCCCTTTGGATCAGGCTTTAAAGCTGAGGGTTAACTAGCTAGGTCCCTGACTCAAGCTGGAGATCCTGAGTGGCTGGAGTTGGCTTCTCACTAATTTACCTCTGTGCCCTAGACATTCTCCACTCCACTCTAGAACAGATATTTGAATCACAATTTCAAGACGCCAGGGAGTGCCTTAGCCAGTACCAAATAGGTTGGCAATGCTTCTTTCTCTGGTTCAGTCACTCTTTTGTTATTCAGACCAGATTGAAATGTCTTAGCAGGAAAAGAACCTGTCTACCAGTCCAGGACAGCCAGTTACCTGGTGCTTGGGGCACTCCTCTGGTAAGGAAGTTTGTGCTCTGACTCAGTCGGTGAGGCACGCGGTGGCAGCAATGATAAGTCCTGCGACTGGGCACTAGATTGGGGTAGAAACAGGGGTTTCCTGTGCCAGGGAACCCGATAAAGAGCCCTCGCACCAAAAACAACCAGCTGCTCTCATGAGCGAGGCAGACCGGGCTTGGGCATTGCTGGGAAAACGGCGGGAGATTTAAACGGCTCCCTAGGGAGCGCAGCTTCCAGGACGTGCAAACAGGGCATGGCGCGGCAGGAAGGGTGTGGTGCGGCAGTTTGCACAGTGGTTCGCACAGGCAGGGGAAGCAGGCAGCTGGCGAGCTCTCCTCATGGTCTACACTCTCCCAGAAAAGACTTAGCCATGGTCTCCGCTCAGACAAGAGCTATCACCAGGAGGCATGTGACAATGCAGACAGAATTCCCACTAAAACATGCAGCCACCCAGGTCTCTGGCTGCAGGGAGTGCCAGAGCCTTGCTCCAGTCATGGAGGACTCCCGAGACAGGACCTGTGTGAGGCGTGAGCAGGTGGAGGATCTGCTCAGCATGGTGGCAGAGCTGAAAGAAGAAGTTGCGAGACTGAGGAGTATCAGGGAATGTGAGAGGGAGATAGACTGGTGGAGCCACTCCCTACCATCCCTGAGACAAGCGCACCAGATGGAAGCATCAAGAGAAGGAGTGGCCCCCCTGCCCTCGTGCTGCCAGGCAGAGGGAGGGGACCCAAAAGACAGAAGATGGATGCAGATCCCAGCTCAGCGCAGTAGGCGAATCCTCTCCCAGCTGACTTTGCCTTCCCAGGTGTCCTTACACAATAGGTATGGGGCTCTGGAACCTGAGGGCCAGAAGGACGAAGACACAGACAATGATCCACCCAAGGGGTTGACTAGAGGGAACCAGTCAGCCCCACGCATTACAATGGCCACTGGTAAGAAAAAAGGAAGGATAATTGTTGTAGGCGACTCCCGTCTGAGGGGAACAGAGGGCCCGATATGCTGGCCAGACCCATCCCATAGGGAAGCCTGCTGCCTCCCTGGGGCAAGGGTAAGAGATGTTACCAGGAAGCTCCCTAGGCTAGTAAAAGGATCTGATTATTATCGCAAGGAAGGAGAGGTGGAGGGGTAGCCTTTTATGTTAGAGGGTGTTTTGACTGTCTAGAATTCAATGACAGTAATGATAAGGTTGAGTGCTTATGGGTAAGGATCAAGGGGAAGGCCAATAAGGGAGACATCCTGGTGGGAGTCTGTTATAGACCACCCAACCAGGATGAGGAGACAGATGAAGTACTGTACAAGCAGTTGGCTGAAGTCTCACAATCTCTAGCCGTAGTTCTCGTGGGAGACTTCAATTTACCAGATATCTGCAGGAAATACAACACAGCAGAGAGAAAGCAGTCTCGGAGATAACTTCCAGATGCAGCTGGTGAGTGAGCCAACCAGGGGAGCTGCCCCACTGGACCTGCTGTTTATGAACAGAGAAGGCCTGGTGAGTGATGTGGTGGTCGGAGGCTGTCTTGGGCTCAGCGACCATGACATGATAGAGTTTTCGATTCTTGGAGAAGTAAGGAAGAGGGTCAGCAAAACCACTACCCTGAACTTTAGAAGGGCAGACTTTGGATTGTTAAGGAGTCTGGTTAACAGAGTCCCATGGGAGGCAGTCCTGAAGGGCAAAGGAGTCCAGGAAGACTGGATGTTATTAAAGAAGGAAGTCTCAAAGGCGCAGGAGCAGGCTGTCCCCATGTGCCAGAAGTTGAGCAGGCAGGGGAGAAGACCAGCTTGGCTGAATAGGGAGCTTTGGCTGGAACTGAAGAAAAAAAGGAGAGCTTACTGCCTTTGGAAGAAGGGGCAGGTGACTCAGGAGGACTACAAGGATGTTGTGAGGTTATGCAGGGAAAAGATTAGGAAGGCGAAGGCCCAGATGGAACTTAAACTAGCTGCCACCATTAAAGATAACAAAAAATGTTTTTATAAATACATCAGTGACAAAAGGAGGGCCAGGGAGAATCTCCCTCCTTTGTTGGATGCGGAAGGTAACCTTGCCAGGAAAGATGAGGAGAAGGCTGAGGTACTTAATGCTTTCTTTGCCTCAGTCTTTAATAGTCAGACTGGTCATTCTCAAGGTTGTCAGGCCCCTGTGCTGGGAGATGGAGATAGTATGCAGAATGAAGTTCCAGTTGTTGAAGAGGTGGCAGTCACTGACACCTGCTCCTTCACCTGGATGTTCACAAGTCCATGGGGCCAGATGGGATCCACCCGAGGATACTGAGGGAGCTGGCAGAGGAACTCACCAAGCCACTCTCCATCATTTATCAGCAGTCCTGGTCAACTGGGGAGGTCCCAGATGACTGGAAACTAGCGAATGTGATGCCCCTCTACAAGAAAGTTCGGAAGGAGGATCCAGGGAACTACAGGCCTGTCAGTCTGACCTCGGTGCCGGGAAAGGTCATGGAGCAGATCATCTTGAATGCCATTATGCAGCACGTGCGGGACAACCAGGGGATCGGGCTCAGCCAGCATGGGTTTATGAAAGGGGAGTCCTGCCTCACTAACCTGGTCTCCTTCTATGATAAGGTGACCCGCTTAGTGGATGGGGGAAGGCTGTGGATGTTTTCTACTTGGACTTTAGTAAGGCCTTTGACACTGTCTCCCACAGCATTCTCCTGGAGAAGCTGGCTGCTCACGGCTGGGACAAGTGCACTCTGCACTGGGTTAAAAAGTGGCTGGATGGCCAAGCCCAGAGAGTAGTAGTGAATGGAGTCAAATCCACTTGGTGGCCAGTCATGAGTGGTGTTCCCCAGGGCTCAGTGTTGGGGCTGGTCCTGTTCAATATCTTCATTGATGATCTGGGTGAGGGGATTAAGCGCACCCTCAGTAAGTTTGCGGATGACACCAAGCTGGGTGGAGGTGTTGATCTGCTGGAGGGCAGGAAGGCCCTACAGAGGGACCTGGACAGGCTGGATCATTGGGCCAGAGCCAGCAGTATGAGATTCAACAAGGCTAAGTGCCGGGTCCTGCACTTGGGTCACAACAACCCCATGCAACGCTACAGGCTTGGGGAGGAGTGGCTGGAGAGCTGCCTGGAGGAAAAGGACCTGGGGGTGTTGATTGACAGCTGGCTGAACATGAGCCAGCAGTGTGCTCAGGTGGCCAAGAAGGCCAATGGCATCCTGGCTTGTATCAGGAATAGTGTGGCCAGCAGAAGCAGGGCAGTGATGGTGTCCCTGTACTCAGCCCTGGTGAGGCCGCACCTCGAGTACTGTCTTCAGTTTTGGGCTCCTCACTACAAGGAGGACATTGAGGTGCTGGAGCGTGTCCAGAGAAGGGCAACGAAGCTGGTGAAGGGTCTAGAGAACAAGCCTTATGAGGAGCAGCTGAGGGAACTGGGGTTGCTTAGCCTGGAGAAGAGGAGGCTGACGGGAGACCTTATTGCTCTCTACAACTACCTGGAAGGAGGTTGTAGCAAGGCGGGGGTCGGTCTCTTCGCCCTAGCAACAAGCGATAGGATGAGAGGAAATGCCCTCAAGCTGCGCCAGGGGAAGTTTAGGTTGGATATTAGGAAAAATGTCTTCACCAAAAGGGTTGTCAGGCATTGGAACAGGCTGCCCAGGGAGGTGGTGGAGTCTCCATCCCTGGAGGTATTTAAAAGAAGGGTAGACATGGTGCTTGAGGATATGGTTTAGTGGTGGACTTGGCAGTGATAGGTCAGTGGTTGGACTTGATTATCTTAAGGGTCTTTTCCAACCTTAATGATTCTATGAATCTTCTGATTGTTCTGAAATCCTCTCCCATCCCATCAGAGGTGCAACTCTATGAGAAAGTTCACATCTGAGAAGCTCTTGGGGAAAGAAATACAGAGGTGACTAAGCCCTGCTCCATCCATTAGCATCTCATTTCTTAGATATTCCCTTTGGTAGCCTTTTCTAGGAATCTCATTCTGTGCACAGGTTCTTGGATAAACCAAGCACTAGCAGAGACATCTAATAAGCCAGATTCTAGGATGCTAACTCTAAATATGGTTCTGCAAATGTTGCTGATAAGCTTTCTCTTTCTCTGTGCTCCTCATTTTAAAAGGGAGGGGTTTTCTCTTTGGTTTTAAGAAAATGCCTCTGATTTGCAAGTTAAGACTTAAAAATAAAACTAAAGTAAAGCTTGACACATTGTGTCTGACAAAAATCCTTAACTACATTATGATTTTGCAGTACTTCAATGAGAAACAGGTTATAAATTATTACAGTGAAACTGCTATTTTATGGACAGAATATTGCCTAAAAAAAGCACTGTTACTTGTGGCTACTGGGAAATGCCAAATCCTGCAGTCTGGTCCTAGTCTCCCTTTGAGCATTTGTTATGGAAAATCTGTAAAATTCATTAATTTGTTAAGTACAATAATAGCAGTATTATTATATAGTAATTTTGCATAACTTTAAAATATTTGTAGAAAGCTCAATATTTGGTGTCTTAATAAGGATGTATTTTCACAGTAGCAATTAACAGTTTTGTGGTGTCTGCTGTAGTAACCACTGTAGCGGTAAGGGTCGTCTTCTTGTGTTTTGCAATGCACAAGGTAGTGTGTAGAGCCACCACCTTTGTTGGGGTCAATCTCAGGGTGTTGGCTGAATAGCTTAGAGCTCAGCTGTAACAAGTGGACGAGCAGTGTGACAGCCTCCATGCTAATGTGTCTGCAGGAATTTGCACAGGGGAAACAGGGCACTGGTTAGAGTAGCAGAATAAATCAATGTGTGAAAGCAACTGCAGTCAAATGTGACACCCAAGCAGTCAGTGACTTGGCATGCTGTTTGGAAATAGGTTGGGTTACCTGTCAATGTGGCATTTTCTTTCGGTTGCTAGAGAATAATGTCATCTGAGGATAAAACCCAAGGAGCACAGATGGTTATATAGACTTGACCCTCTAAACCCTTTCCTAGCAAATTATTCCATTGAATAAATGGGACCACTCCTACTAAAAAGATCTTGGTTATATTCTCTAATTCTTGTATTATTGAAGTGATCTATTACGTAGAGTTTTGTTGCTTTGTGTGTGCGTATATATCTATGCATCTTTAACAAAATAACATTATTTGGGGCAAACTCTGTCATAGCCTAAGAGTCACTGGGATCAAAGTCATTGTTTAAGACTCTAGGATATAAATGCTCACTTGGAAACATTATCTTTACACTTTCTAAACAAAGAGGTATAGACTCTGAATTGACTTTGGTATTTTCTTTGCTTGGGAACCACCACCCCTGGAGTTCTATGCCTGTCTAAGGTCTAATACTTTCCCTTGATTTTTACATAGGTACTGAAGACTTGTGGTTGTGGAACAAGAATGATTTAAACTGTAAACAAGAGTAAACCAAGGAAACTGGATTAAAATTTAGAATCCAGCCTTATTTGTTTTTACCTATTCTAAATTAGGTTATGTATTAGATGCAAATCTCATAGCATTTCCTGAAATATTGTTGCAGTGTAAATAATTTTTACAACTGCTCTTTCTGTTGTCAGCCAAGCCTCTATGCTCTGTGAAACTTTCATGAGCAGAGGGCTGCACTGTTCATGTAATTTCCCTTACCCCATGCCCTGTTTTAGGAAACAGTCCTACTGTCTTCAGGAACATAGAAATCAAAATAGGAGTAAGTTGCCTTCAGGTGGAAATCTTGCAGTCAAGAAGTTGACTCAGTTGCTTGACTTTATAATGCACCTTGCTATGTCACTGCACAGTTTTGGCAAGGCAGCTTTATGCAACTTTGTTAGAAAACACTTCCCTTCCTCTGCCTTCTCTTTGATCATTTCACTGCTAGTTTAGAGCTGAAGCCAAACTCTTGGAAGTCCATTTTATCTCAACAAGGATTAAGAGACAATATTAAATCCCTGCCTTCCTTTGGTTTTTGAGTAAAACAATTACAATTCTTACAATTCTTTGCATATAAGCCATACAGTTCAGCACTGAGCCTGAACTCTTCAAATTTCAGTGTTTGTAGTATTTTTGACCATTATTTAGACCTTGTGATTTAAAATCTACTAAAAAATTTTTACTTCGAGGGTACCTTTTCCCCAGGAAAACCTGCAGTGCTGGAGCTGAAGCTATCCCCTGCCTGGGGGTTTCAGGCCCTGGGGCACAGGCCCACCTTTAACACTTAACTCCTGCTGGCACTAGTGGACCAGGCAGTGGCAGACTGGCTACACAGAAATGTCCCATGACTATTGAAAACTGGATTTCCCCTGATTAAAAACATGTTATGGATTCTGTGAAAGGAAAAAAAAATCATAGCATTGCTGATTTTCTTTATAGCTGTCACTGTCACACCATGGATTCAGCTAGCTGAACCATTTGTTGTGAATAACATTTAGTTTGAATTCTGGCATTTTTAACTGAGTAACTATGAGTATTTAGTCATTATTTCACCATAGATGGATTGCTATGAATCTGCCTGCAATGTTTCTGGCCCATATTTTCTTTAAAAAAAGAACCAATGCAAAGACCTGAAAATATTTTACTTACTTTGGTGCTATTTACTCCAGCATTCTCCTCTGGTACGAACATATTTCTTCATTAAAGGCTGAAAAGAATATTGGTATTAGTCCTAGGTCTCAAATACAAAAGCCGTGAGGAAAAAAGATGGAACAATTTTTACAAATAATAGACCAGCCCAGAGCTCTTCTTGAAAAACAATGTAAGGAGACTTTATATATCTGTCCATGTAGAAAACAGACTATCCATTTGGTTTCGGGTTTTTTCTTTTGTTTGTTTGTTTGTTTTTTTCACAAACCCATCTTTGCCTCTGGTGTAACGGAGCATTCATCACTGCCCTTTCTCTAAAGAAGCCAATCCATAGAAATTGTTTGGAGCGAATTTTCTACAGTTCCACCTGAATTTCATTATGTGTCCGTGTAACTCAGTAACTCGTCTGTTGATGGAGAGGTATGTATGTCTAAATGGACAGGCCTAACACCATAAATGTTAATACAACAGTGACAATGAAGCACAGTGCAAGCTAATTCTGACATTAGTTTCTGAAGCTGTAGCCTAATTCAGTCATAAATGAACTTGGTGCAAGTATTAATTTGAAGTAGTTTTTATTTCTCATCTGCTGGCTAAAGCTTGCAAACTATAGGGTAAAGGTTTTGCTATACTGCTACAAATAAGTAAACAATCTTTTCTGCCAAGGAAACTACAGTGTAAACACAGAGTCAGGGAATAATTTTTTTCTAATTCATCCTGCATATGGGTACTTGGACACTACAGATGCTCACAGCAACCTCTATCTACAAATATTTCCCAAAGCAAAATAGAACTTCAGTTGCACCTAGTTTATGATAAATCATTGCCATGGACTGCTGTTAGCCCACATTAGAGAAACACTGTTGACAGGGTGAGGTGTAGGCAGTCTGGCTCAGCATGAGAAGCACAATGCCCGTGTGAGGGCAAAGCAAGGCAACTGCAGAAGTTGGGAAGAGGACATGAAGAGGATACGGGAGAGAATGAAAGCCTCAATCTATCAGAATGCAGCTGCAAGAGCTTCCCTAAATACACTTGCTGTTCTCTGATGAGGTTGCAAGCTTGCCTGCACCATGGCCAGCTAAGCCAGACTTCTTTGTCCCTTTACAGCTAAGAAGGAGCTAAAGGAGAACTGGATTGAAACTCGGGTTGAAGTCTGACATGTAGACTTAAAAGCCAGGTTGTTTACTTCCCTTCTTTGCCCTTACTGTGCCTCACACAGTGGCACAGTAATAGAGCAGCGTGGCACATAGCTCCCCATTCTGGCTCTCTTAACAGTGCGTAATAACTTCTCTGATGCTCATGCTTGCCTGATTCTTTTCCTTTCACTCCAAATCTCCCTCCTCTGCTGTTGTCGTTATCCATGTATCTCTAGACATAGAGATAATTAATCTTTCCCATTTTCTTTACCACATCTTCACAAGAACCGTTCCCCTTTCTGACTTACTGCCATTGCTTTTGGACACTGCCATCTCCTTGACATTACTGGACAATCCCCCTTGTCTATTTATTCTACCAAAAATGAACCTGGCCCCTGTTCCCATAATTTTTCTGTAACTCTTTCTCTGCCTTTTCTTCTCTCTTCTTTCCCTCAGTTCTGTTGACTCCATGCTTCCACCTGTTCCTGGGGCTCTTTTCCTCCTCTTCCATTATTCTGTAGATACCACCAACCCTTAGCCCAGAGTTAGTGGGAATGCAAGGAAAACAAGGCTGCGAAATGAACTCTCTTTCTCTTTCTGTATTTACATTGTGTTCCAGCTCATTCTACAAACAGGCATATTGTGTCAATCTAAACTGTCCAACACATTAGTGAGAGGGAAGTAGCACTCAGAGCATTATTACAACATTTTACCTGGCAGATACCACCATATTTATTGATATGAAAACTTCTTCCCTTTGTATCATCCACTGAAACCTCCCTCTGTGAAGATCTCTTGAATTTAGGCATAGCTCTATTAAAATATTTTGTTAAACTCAAGAAGTTTTACTGTGGCTAGAGTCAACATTATTTATTCAGGAAAGTTATCACTAAGGTCAATAGAATTTTAAAGCAATGAATGATGTGTTTATTGGATTTGGCTAGTTGAACACATTACATTTTTCTAATTAATTTCTGTGGACTACATATACATATGTATACATATTTACATATATGTGTGCAGAAGTATATATATGTACACATATGTATATATATGTATATTTTATTTTAATCTCCCAAACCTCCATTTTATATCAAATATTCCTAAAGAGAACACTTACATTGAATTAATACTGACACATCAAAATACTAAAAAGCAGGGCCAAAGTAAAGTATTACTTGAATTAACTTTCAGGTAATCCTGAGATGTGTAAGAATATCAAGCCAAATATGGAAACCATTTATAAAAAAAGGCAGGAGATATTTGAAAAAAATAATTATCAAAGTTTCCTTATTTGTCTTTTAAAAATAAACTTTTGAATTAAACTTCCTACAGTTTTAATCAAATAACTAAAGCCAATATAAATATGAAGAAAAAAGGTCAAAGACAATTTAAAAACCATCCCTTGGAAGGGTAAGAGCTTTCTGTTTGGTTTTACTTTCACAGAGGAAAAAAAAACTACATTCAATTCAGTCAAGCACTGGGTTTTCAAAAATTTTGTGGTTCTGGCTTAACTCCACAAAAGAGAAAAACTTCAAAGTTTAGGATCAAGACTCCAATATTTGGTGACAATATGACACAGTTGGGCAAAATTAGGGATGGTAACCCATTGTGATAGGCAGTGGGGAGGGGGTGATCTCTGACCCTCGACTTCCTTTCTTTTGCTGATTGAATCATAACAAATCCCAAACGTCGTTAGATTAATTCCTTCTGCTATTATGATAATATGCCTTTGCTTTTTATTTTGGAAGCAAATAAATTCTAGAATGTCTGCACATGTGTATTGGTAATAAAATATTTTATAACTCTATGATAGCTGTGAAACCTGACTCCCCTTTCCTGGTGCCCTGCTCTACGTTCTTTGTGTCTACAGGTCTTTGCAAGCACCCTTTTTTTTTCCATTGGCCAACGTGGGAACATGATCATAATATCCAGTGACATGCAATACAGTAGTATGTTGTTCTACCTCTAATGGGATCGGTATATGAGAAAAAGCAAGGTCCACACATGGAAACATATTTAATAAATCCATTGATAGAGGTTGGAAAAGTGGGCAATGTTTTGGGCTCAGAGCCAGTGACATTTAGTGCAATTTTCTGTAGCAAGGCAAGTCAATGGATATGCAGAAAAGACTGGGGAAAAAAAATCACACACGTTGCTACATCTTATAGGTTAAAAATTTTCCATCTCCATCTGTTCCTTAAAGGGAAAATTGGATTTTGTGAGAATATTTTTTCCACAAAAAAGTATCTGCTTTCTGTAGAAAATTAGAGCTATTCATCAGAAAGCCAAACACCTGCAAGCCAAATATTTCTGGCTGAAAGTATTGATTTGGAGTGCTGCTGCTGCACCTCTCGGGAGGATGGCAGTTTGGTGCTTCATTTCCACGCTCTTTGTGAGGGGGCTTGCAGCCGCCACATCTTTACTGCCTTACATGGTTGGGCTCAAGTAGGGACAGGAGCTCCTGCAGCCAAACGGCTGTGGCACGTGACAGCAATGCTGCCTCTGAAGCAGAATTTGGATGTGAGCTGATTTCTCCTTCCGCTCCTCCTGCAAGGCTAGGGCCCGAATGCAAGCAAGCCAGCACGGTAAGGGTGCTCATGGAACATCCTGGGCTGAAAATGAGCTCCAGGATTGGGCTAGGCACAATGCTGGTTCTATTACAGCACCATAGGGAACAGTGATGTCTTCAAGCACTTAAATCTACCATTTGCATGCCTAGAGAGGTGTTTCTGACTGTGAGTTTTCAGATGGAACCCTTGTTATTTCAGCATTATAAAAAGAAAGCTCTTCTCCTTTTTCAGTTAAAAAGAAATGAATAAGCTCAAATAGGTTTTGGAAAGTAATGGGCCTGACTCTGCTTCGTTAAACTCAAAGAGGCATTAACTGGGCAGAAGATTACCTAGAACTGAAGCTTGGTAATGCATTATTTTTTAGTCGATGGTTCTAGCTAACAACTTTCTTTTTTTGCCAGGATTGTATTTTAATTTTGGTCAAATCAAGCTTCTAAAAACTGTTGGCAAAATAAAAAATAATCAGGAAAAGTATCATTATTGTTCAACCCAAAATATTTAGTTCAGCTTCAAAGGAATGGCTTCACTTTTGGTCTTGGACTGTTTCACACGTTTAAAAGCTTTTTTCTTTTTAATTTTAGGCCAATTTTAAAATGGGCAGCTAAAAAGCTTTGTTTTGAAAGTTTTTTGAAGTATTTTGGCAGCTCTAGAATGAAACACTCAATTTTGAAAATACTAAAATGAAGTGTTTTGACATTTTAATTTTTTTCTCTGCATTGTTTCAGCTGGGACTATTTGCTAAATTCCATTCAAATTCAGGAAGAGTCTCACTCCCTCTGAAATTCATTTGTGTGGTGTATTTATTATTTGTCAAAAAGCAGTGATTCATTAAGCTCTGCATCAGCTCAAACTTAAATAATGGGAGAATGTTTATTAGGAAATTGGTAGTATACAGCTACATTTCTCACTCACCTTATAATTAGTACCCTAATGGAGGGCACCCAGGTGCACAGAGCCGCTGCAGGAGGAAGGCAGCCTTCACTCATGTCAGAGAAAAGGTGGCAGATGGACCCCAGCACCCCAAGCTGGTGCTGCTTCCTCAGCCTCATCAAACAGGACAGTCTTCCTCCTCAAGTGCCTGTTTAAATCCTATGGCTTGCGCCAGTGTTTCTGCAGTCTTTTGCTAAGCTCTGCCTTTCTGCCACTGCCTATGTTACTGCTCCTGCCATTGACGGAAGAATCTTTGCTGTTCATGTTAGTATATACAGTCATTGCACTTCTTATGTTTTATTGCCTTTTTTTCTTTCTTTCCTTTTTCCCATTACTTAAGATTGGGTTGAATATACTCCAACTGGTTTAAATATTTCTAAAAGCCATTCACCTGCATTCGAAGTAAACAGCTGGCATACCAACATTTTTGTCTTTTCTGACTTCTCAGCTTCACCAGGGCTATTCACGGCTTGCACTTTACTAAGGTCATTGGTATCACTGTTACACATTTCCTGTATTACATGAGGATCAGGTTCCAGCAGTTAACAAGTCAAAAAATATTCCTGGGGGTGGGAGAGGAACTAGGTAGATAAGTACGTTCCACATGTCCGCTTTATTTCTAGAATTGCTGCTTTCATCCATGTGAGAAATAATTGTGATCAAACATGGGTCTGAAACAGGCTACCCCAATTCACACAGAAATGTTTTTGCAGTCTGCATTCAGAATGTTCCAGTCTACCTAGGCCAAGGTATGATGGGACCTCAACTGCTAGCCACTGCTTGGTGCCTGGACTCTGGACCAAAATTTGCACTACTGTAATTGGGAATAGCTCCAATAAAATCAGTATCTCCACTATTATTCTCTTGAAATTCAAATCCAGATTTGGCCCACTATGTGGACAGAGTCCAACTGAAAGCTAGGGGCTGGATTCTGCTCTGACTTACAGGAGAGTAGATGAGAATTAATTCTATCGCAGTTAATTCGGCTCAACCCTCATGTCTCTCACACTGATATAACTCTTCTGACCTCAGTGGAATTGATCCTAATTTATGCCACTGTAACTGAGATTGCAGCGTGCATTGTTTAAATTCTGCTGGGTGCGCCTTCTTCCAGGATGGAAACTATTTGCAAACTATAACAGCCTCTTTCCTAACACTAAGTCTTGCCATATCTGAAATTTTTGGTGGGGCAAGGGTGTGGAGAAAAGGATATAAAGCCAACTTTGTGCTTAGTGCTACCTTGTACACTTTGAGACCTGCAGTGTCCTGTTAAATTATCAGTGCCTAATTAGAGGACTAGAAGACTCCTATCCTCTCATCCTAATACAGCGAATGTGTTCCAAGATAACCCAAAAGGAGGGTGGAGGTTACTTTGGGAAATTAAAATTGGCAGTGATAGGTTAGCAGTTGGACTCAATGATCTTAAGGGTCTTTTCCAATCATAATGATTCTATGATTCTATGAAAATTGCAATGTGGTGATTCTGTGCAGGCCTTTTTTCATATATGGGCTTTTCTGCTAATTGATTGTTCTTGCCTCTGCAGCTTCCATTTTTTCCAGCTCTACATATTACATTTCTGAAGCATATGATGAATGGGATGCTGTGCCGTTGAAACATCACACGACTCAAATGGCTCACTCAGCGTTCTTATACTGAACTGATGGGCTGAGTTGCAGCTCTCTGACAAGGGGAATGGTTGCTTTTCTCTCAGAAGAACACTGTAAGTCTTAAATGCGACATAAAGAAGCCTTCACCTAGCAAGATATCATACACATATATATGAGTGTGCCTATATATACACACACATATATGTGTGTGTTTAGATATTTTTTTTTTTGAGTAAAAAGCAACTCTGTCTTCCTTCGCTTGCACTGGAAATGATCAGTTTGTCAGGCTGACTTTTTCCCCTGTTAGCAATGAAATTTGGCCAGGAGTCCCAGCACGCCATAAGAAATCAAGCCGTGACCACATTAAGCATGAATGGCAGGGCAAGGTTATAGCCTGTAACACTATGCTGTGGTGACCTATTACAGAGTTAGAGGCTGGGAGGTGTGAGGCTGGGTCAGATAACTATTGCAAGTGAAGCGCAAAGTGAAGCTCAAAGCTGCTTTGGCTGTTTACTCTTTCAAGAGGCATTTAGCAAGCATTTTTTTATTTTGAAAGCATATTTTGAAAACTTCAGCTGCCGGGCTTGTAGCCAACCTTCCAGAATCAAACCAGAATATTTCTTAGTTTTACCTACAAATACACTCCTGGCATATTTCTACTTATTCTACAATGATTTCAAAAGCTTTTCTAAAAATCTCATGTACAAAGTGACTGCTGAAAACAGGCTGTCAAAGGCAGAGATGCTCAGCTGCAGTGAAATAAAGGACTGTATCACCTAACCAGTAACACCAGTATGTTGGTAGAGCTCTCCTGTGATCAGCTCTAGAGTTGTTCTACTCAGCAGGAAGTTAGGTATTCTCTTACAGAAGAAAAAAGAGAGATGCCAGGGAACTGTTTACACCACCTATGAACTTTGTTCCCCTAATTTTTATTTTGTCGCTTGATATACTGAATTAACTGCAGATGGAAAAAAAAGATATTTTTTTTTTTATGTTGGGGATTTCTTATTTGTCTTTGGGTTTGTTGGGTTTTTCCAGTAATTTTTAATTTAATTTACTTACTAGACCCAGTAGCCCAAGAGGTAGCACCATTTTAATGTAGCTGTGGAGGGAATTTGGCTTGGTGTTATAAGGCAGGCTAGGGAAGAGCCTGATCTTAAAATAGATACAAGACACAGTATATGAATCAGCCTCCAGGATCACACTGAAGCACAATTTTAACTTTGCTTTGTGGAGCGGTATACGTGAAAAGCACAATGAAAACTTTCCAGACAACCAGAACAAGGGCTGCAAAAGATCTGCAGTGTCCCACACTTCTACAGCGGTAAATAGGTTCTAGTGAAGATCATGCACCTATACTTTGCCTCGGTCTAAGACTGCACACCTTTGTGTGGAGTCACTTGTGAGTTATCTTTCTGTGAGGAGGTGGCAATCCAGCTTTCCCACCCCTCAGTCATTTGGTAAATATTTCAATTTTTTGTTGAAGATATCACTGAAACAAGAGAAAAATTACTTATGGTATTTGTAAGTTCTGGCTCACATGTCATGGGGAAGTTGTGAGTATAATTAGGATTTAGGTGTTTAAAAGGTCAGTACTGCAGCCTTGCTTAATAATATAATCCAGAGCTGTATATTGGGCATGACCAGGGAAGTGCCTCAATTCATCATACTCGTTAGGGAGCTATGTATTGGCCAAACAGAAATACCACCTCTTCCTAGGGTGCAGAGCTGCAGGAATTACTAAATGCCAGTTCTTGCAAGAACTTCTAGATTAGCAGGAGTTCAGAGCACTTTCTGCATCCTAGAAAGCTTAAGATGCTGAGGGTATAAGAGGTCATTTAAGGACTGCCCCAGCGTAGGCCCAGCTGCATCTGCTTCGTTTCTGATTGACGTTAGTCCAGCCTGTTCTGAAAACCTCTGTGACGGAGCACCTCCATAGCTTCCCAAAAAGCAAGCGGTGTTTGAGCTGGTTCTTAGCATTAGAAAGCTTTTCCTAATCTTCAGTATGAGTCTTTCTTGCTGCCAATTATGTTGTTCTTACTTTTCTTCTTATCTGCTAAGCACATCTTCATTTTTGTACCAGCCTTTTGTGTGTAGACTGTTATCCCAGTCATCTCTTCTGCATGCTGATTATCTCCAATTATTCAATCTTACCTTTTAAGTTGTATTTTCCAGATTTTTGGTTCTTCTCAGAACTCTTATCTAAGAGCACTCTCTCCTGTCACTTAACAACTTTCTGGAGGTCATGTGCTCATCACTGGCCTGATACTTAAGCTGAAGCCTTACCAGTGCACAGTACCTTGTCATGTGGCTAATTTATGGCTCTTTCAGTCCCTCTGGTAGGACTGCTTTCACCAGGGATGCCGATGTCTGCGTTCAACATTTAATTAAAAGCAAAGAAGATGAACTGATACTAAGAGAAGCCAGACATTCAGCTGGCATAAATTGATGCTGCATCTTAATGTCTATAAACAATACTGACTTACATTATCTGAGCACGGTGAACCTATAGGTTTATAAATGCCTGGCACTAAACCATCCAAGCCTCCTGATCTGTTTCACTACAAGTGTTGCTTCTGCCAACTGCATCTGTGTCTAAATCTAAACCTGCTTCACTATTGTGATGGACATAAAACCCTGGTGTATGAATGATTCATGCTTGCATAATTAATACCAATTGTTTAAGCAGAAGCGATTGCTGCATGAAGCATTAGAATCGCATTGCATCCAAATACTGCTGGGTTTTTTTGGTTTATGGATACCAGTGTGTAAAACTCAGTAATGAAAAGATCATAATTAATGATCTCAGTTCTGTCAAAATGTACCAGCAGTGCATTATATTCAAAGTGTCACCAGCTCTGATCAACTCTGAAATAGAAAAACAAGTTTTCACTGATTTGAGGCACCACAAAAATGGTCATAAAGTTATCCTAATTAACAATGTAATTAAGATTTACAGGTTGCATAATTTATTTCACATGTATAAAAATCGAATTTTAATTAATGAAACCTGAGTAAATAGTGCTAATTAGTGGTATTTTCAGAAGGAAAAATGTTTCAACAATAAAATTTGGATAGTATCGCATCTTTTTCTTTTCTCACCATTCTTTGCTGGATTATTATTCTGCTCCCACGTATTCAGAATTCCTGATCTTTTTGGTTGTACTTGACTGTGGGGGAAGAGAATGAGGTTTTTTTATGGCTGAAAATCTTTATTTGATAAACCATATTATTCCATTTTAAATTGCCCTTATTTTATCCAGCATGGCCCTCAGACTTGCTGCCGCATGTTTTTATCTACACCTTGGTCATATATTCATTTAATTTCATTATGCAGCAGAAATAGCATATTATATTAATGGAATTGAAAGATTTAACAGTTTTTGAGACCGATTGCTCTAGTCTCATTTATGACAGTGTAACTTAGTTGCAGGCTCAGCTGAAGCCTTTCAAACTGGAGTGGATCAAGGAATAATCATTCTTATTACAGTATGTTTTACTAAAATGAGGCAAAACCCTTTTCTGTTACTATTATTTAACATTTACATAGCAGTAGCATCAAGAAGTAGAGCTCTGTTGTTTTCACGATTATACTGGATAGGTGTATTGGTAAATCCCCTACCTTGCTATGGTGATGAAAAAAAACAACCTGAATAGATAATTATTCACAGTGGAGATTAAAGGGCTTAAAATTTGGTCCCTGTCTGAAAGCTGACAGGATAGATCATTCCATGTCCTCAAAACAAACCAGTGTGAAATTGTACTGATTACTATAGCTACTACATAGTCTCTCCTACTGCTATACCCAAAGTCCTTCAGCAGAATCACTCTTCTGAACACCACTACTACCCTTGATATTTGCACTGGTTTTGTTAATAATACACAATGCAAGAAAACAATACTGACCGTATCTTTCAATGTCAGCATTTACTCACATTCATGTAACTTCTGAAGCTCACGCCTCACTGTGGTGAGTGGTCTGAGGAAAGATTGGTGAAATAGATTTTTTTTCATTTCTGTTGTTTAAAGGGGCCTTTATGCTTAAATGGAGACGGTTTACAGGTTTGGGCTATCAGAGCAGCAGCTCATGACTTGCGTTATGTTATGCTGACATCTTGGCAAATGAGAGACTGAAAAATTGCTTTGCAATGAAGGCACAAACTTATACAGAATATTGTGGAATGCAAGCAATATAAGGAGACACCCTCCAGCCTCCAAGGACTTGCATTTTTTTATTGCTTACAATTTTTTTTTTTTTTTTCTGATTTCAGTGCTGATACAGTGTTTCATTTGGGGAAGTGATTTTTTTTCCTTCCACGTCATACAAAGCAACCAGCAATACTCTGAGACCGACACCACTTGTACTTGTCAAGTGAAGTAAAGAAAATGCAGACTGGTGTGTTACAGAGGCTAGACGCTTTCTTAGTGGTTAACCTCAAAGACTGAAAGATTCATGCTGCAAAAGGAACTGCATGGTAGGTATTCAAAGCGGTAATGTCAAGGAGGATTCAGGTTAGACTTTAGGTAAAGGTCTCCAGAAGTGAAGATGGATACAGTTTTTATCAGGGAAGTTGTGGAATGCCCACCATGGTCTCAACAACAAAAAAAAAAAAAAAAAAGAAAAAAAAAATCTCCCCAAAACCACAATCATCATTAAGCTAAAACCAAAGACAACATGTAGATTTGACTCTTCACTGAGGATGCACCAGAAAACCTCTCACAGCCAGCTCCAATTCTACGTTTGGGGTCAGATCTTGAACTGGTGCTGAGTTCCTTGCATATGGGTGGATGATACAGGGCTGTCCATTGGTACTGATTTGTGTTTACCTCCCAGGTAAACACAAATCCCAGGCCTCTCCCAGGGCACCCACTGTGGGTTGTTCCCTAATTACTGATTTCTACTATTTTAATAGCACAAAGAGTTCTGTGTTTTGACATGGAAGTCCTTATCAGTCTAAAAATGAATTACAGCATTCATCCAATCATGAAATGACATTATGAAAGCAGCTTTTTTGTTGATGTGGTGACTATAGAGTTGCTTGACATTATTCTGGCAACACAATTTGATTGGATATACATTTTGACATCCAGGAAACAGGGACACTGATGGAAACTGATGGACCCAATGTCGAAAGAAGAAAAACTGGCTGCAGTAGGACACCCAGAAAATTAATAGGTGGATTGTAAAAAACCCCTTTCCCAAAGGGCAAAGTCAATAAACAGAGGACTGAAAAAACCATGAAAAGGCAAATAGAAGCTAATTTTTATATTTCTTTCTTATAAAAATAACACAGAAATACTGAAGGGAATTTTAGAGCTCAGCAGATGCAGGCTGAAGATTAGTTAGTTTTAACCTGAATAGTGACATTCAATATTCATATTTCTGTTCCTGCCACAGCCTTCAAGAATAGCTGTGTTCATAATGTAGAGTACCTCATTATTAAGCATCCTTTATCTTGTTCACACTTTTAGCCTTTTTCATAATTTCCACCATAAACATGTTCCAAAATGCCATCCTCAGGAGGACTAGCTTTGTAGACGTTTTTCGTTGTGGACTTTTCATTGCAGAAACCAAGACCTTTTCTCACTTCCCTCAAGAGCCTTTGTAAACACTTCTGCTTTCACAATTATAAAGTGTATTATATATAATCTCCCAAATCTCCAAGTTAAAATCTGGGTTTGGAATCAGCCAGTAATCAGCCAGTAACAGACCCTTTCACATATTTTGTCCACCCCTAACTGAGCATTTGTATGTATCATAGACTGGTCACTTTTCCCTGTCAATGAGTGATAATATGTTATAGGTAAAGGACTTATGACACGGCTTAAGGCAGAACTGTGTTAATTAATACAGTGCCAAGAATTCAGTATTAGCACAGTCAACAAACTCTTCTTCAAGTAAACGATAACATTTACATATTTTGCCACTTGCTGATATCATGTCTGCCTTTGCACTGACTCCAGTATCAGCCTATTTCTAAAGCCAGTCAGAAAGACTTCATTATTCTGATGTTTTTGAGCAGTCTGTGAAATCCTTGAGCAGCAGATTTTTGGAAGCTGGGAGACTGGTATAACTAATATCATTATATACTTAGTGTTCTCTTATATCCTTCTGTAAGCATCTACTGTTGGCCACTGTTGAATATAGGGTACATATTGACAAAACGGACCTTTGGCTTGCTCCAGAATGGCCATTCCTACTCTTCTATGCAAAAAGACCCCAACAATCCTACAAACAAAATCAAACCAAACATTCATCCAAAATACTAAATAACAAGAAATCAAAATAGTGAAAATCAACAAAAAGGAAAAAGAAGTTTCTGTCAAAGTAACTTGGCTCCATTTTCCTTAGTTCTTGGCTAGAACATTTCCATTGATAGAGTTGCTAAGTGCATTCTATTTACAAATATAAACACTTGATTTTGATCAGCAAAAATGCATCAGCACACTTGAACAGTGTCAATGATGACATAATTACACTCACAATTTCCTCTCTGTAATGATTTTTAAATGTCAGCAGTCATTTTTTGTCTAATTGTAGCCTGCATGTCAGCACTTCCTCTTAAAACAGCGTGTTCTTCTCTGCTGGAATTTCACACCTCTCCACTCACTCACTCACTCACTTCACCAGTGAAGATAATGAAGACGATATAGGGCTCCAGGATATTTTCACTCCTGTGCTGTTTTACCATTTAACATCAACCAGGCAGAATAAGGACTTTTTTTTAAAGTACAGAGTTTGATCAGTTAGTCTCTAAATAGTTATTTGATTTCAATGAACAAATCAAAAAGTAGCCTTCGTTTTTCTGGCCCCCTGCTGGTGCTTTGCTAATAACCTGTTTAAAAGCACGGGCTCATGATAAAAATACTCTCGCACATCTATATTGTAAACCTACTCAGTAGAGGAGAAGGCTTACCCTGCAATGCCAGACAGTCTCTTGATCAGTTCAGCATTTAACATGATGCAAAAGCAGGTGACCCTTTCTCTGCAAAGGCAGCCTGTTTAGAGATGTTAGCACTACCATCTCCCGTAATGACCTAGAAGGTGACTTTTGGAATGCTCTTTTGCATGGTTCCAGGCCTCCAGAGCCCACAGCATAACAAACAGGTGCATCTGGAGTTCATCTCAAAGCTCTCTTCCCCTTTCCATAGATCACAAACCGTATCATCAAGTGTATGGAAGTGTATCACTTGTGCAATGAACTGGAAGCTCTGCATCAAGGTTAGCAGCAAACATTTTCCGCTCATCTGAACATACACTGGAATTGGAAACAGGGGCCAAAGAGGCCTCCGTCAATCCAATCTGCTTACAACTCATCTTCAGCTCTCTGATGATGCTTAACTCTAGAGTTTATGAGAAAAAGCTTATAATTTACTGGCCCATTTAGTATCAAAATAGGTGAAGAGCCATAAAGAATGCACACTGTGAAATACACACACCCACACAGAGGCATATCAACCCTACGTATATGTCTGAATGGGTCCCCAAAAAATATATAGATGGATGGATGAATGAATGAATGAATTGAATAAATATCATGTAGGTGGAAGCGTGTTTCCTAAGGCCCATGATAACATTTCTTACATGTCTCTGTGACATTACCAACACACGACACATACAAACACAAACTGTGTATGAGCACATAGGCACATGGGTGCATACACATATATTCATACAAAACAAATGCTGACCTGGTTCGCTTTGTGGTTTATGCTGCATTTTGTGTCCTGCATTTTGATTTTTCCTTTTTGACTAAATTAGTATCTCAGAAATCATCTGGAGCTGTTGGAAAGGGCAAGAATTTTTTAACAATTGCATCCCACACACTTGTGAATTGTACAAATGAGTAAAGACATTCTGAAAAGAGATGTTTCCAGGTCACTCCACTGCAAAGGTATATTCCCAAGGACCAAACGAAGCAAACCAAAGAAACATCCCAGCAATCAAGAGGAAGAGAAAACAAGTCTTTGAATAATTCCAGGAGCATAAGAGTACAGAAGCCAGGGGAAGACCTGCCAAGGGGAACACAGTGGGTGCAGCTAGCTTGCCTGTTTCCACCCTTGAGAGAACAGGAGTCAAGAACTAGAAATAATAAAAGCTGAAAGACTATGCAAGAGATGAACCTAGAATACAAAGAGACAGTGATCTAGACCTTTCCTTCTCCCCTACCCTTTCCCATTTGTATACCACAGAGAATAGTAGAAGATACTAAAGTTAATTCTAAATTGGATGTAATATGCTCATAGGGAAGACAGTTGTATTGAAACTTTACCACAAATCTTCCTTTCCCTATCAGCAGGCTCCACTTCTATGCATTGCACTACAAAAAAGATCACCACCTTCTTGCCACATTGCTCTGCTAAAGCTACATTGAGAAAAGGGAAGGCAAGGAAAGAGCCATTCCTAAGGTCTTCTGTAGTTCCACGTCGCTTGTTGGAGGTGGTGAAAAGGATTTTTCTGAAGGCTAATAAGGTAAAGTGGCTACTTTGAAGAGCAGGTCCATCTGTTTCCATAGAAAAGCGAAAAAGATGTTTACAAGTCATGACTCTTTGAGTGTATCTGCAGAGGACAATGCGAATCCCACACAGAGGTACCTGAGCTAATTCTCAGTTACCCTGGTTAGGAGTTTTTGTGTTTATTGCTGAGTCTCAGTATCTTGGTTTGAACCCTAAGCTTTTTAATGAACTGGAAAAGGCAAAATGCCTTCCCCCCCCCCAAAAAAAAAAAATAATTTGAACATGAGTAAATTTGCAAAAGGAAAGGGGAAATGGAGTTTTTACATTTCAATGGACCAAAAGTATTGGATTATTGATGTAGGAATGAATCAGAATTAAATTTATGTTTTAAAACATTACGGTCAATCATTCCTGTAGCTTCAAATACATAAATGCTGCTGAGAGAATGGCATGTTGTTCGTTCAGTGTCTAATGGTGGTAGGTTCAGCCTGTAGGGCTACAGAAACATTCCCTATACCAACTGAAACAGGTTTATAGCTCTTTAAAATAGACTGTTATGGACTGTGCCTTTTGGCAGATTAATCATGACTCAGTCACTGCATACGGGGTATTGACTTCAGCTGCATCTGAAGGTGCTTGACACATCTTAAAATCATACCAAAAATATTTCAAGTTGGCCTCTTAGAAAGTGATGTGCATTAGAGACCACATCTGAAAACTTCACTTGATTTGCTTCATGTGAACTTGAATTGAACCTCAACCTTATAAAACAGGGCCTATTAAAACATAGACAGCTGAATAGTAACCATGACAACAATATTTCCAAAAAAACCTTAAGTATAGCCAACAGTTATATATACTGTGAGGGATAACACATTATTTCATACACTTATTAATATCAGTTCATGCTGTGAGTGCTACTTTTCATCAGCAAAACTGTACATTATGCAGGTCTTTCCAGATACTCTATTATAGTTTACCTTTGTTTTGGTGGGGTGTTTTGGGTTTTGGTTTGGATTTTTTTTCTTTGTTTTTTCTCTTTTTTTTTTCCCTCCCTACTCTGACAAGGTCCATAAAAAATGAAGTTGGTCAAAATGTTCCAAGTTTTAGATTTGGGTACAATATGGTCTCAAAATATTGTCTCAGTTTTAGAAGTCTTTCTGTTGGTAAAATTTGGTGCTGTAACTATAGGCTGTGATCCATTGAGCCACAATACTGTTTATAACATTTTCACTTTTTTTTTTTTAATTATGACAAAAAAGAGTGACTTTTTTCATTGCTGTATTTTAGGAAGAGGGCTACCAATTTTTTTAATGGCTTGCCATAGTCAATGAGACCTTATTCTATCTATATGACCGTTATTTTTCAGTCCTTAGATTAAAGGACCATTCTTTAGTTTGGACCTTAGTCAGCACTGAAGTAAAATGCTTTATGTCTCATTTTAATAACCTATTTCATCCTAACCAGGGTGCATTTTTAATCCCCTTTTCTCTAAGTAAGTTGAGAAATACAGCCTTTTCCATCAGCTTGGATGGAAATATGTTTAGTTTATGTTTAAATGCCCTGTCAAGGAGCATTTTCCTAAATGAGGATTTTCTAATCTTTAATTAGTATCACAAATACTTTTGTTGCCTGTGCATTCCTCTAGTGAAAGGTTGTATGGAGTGCTCACTGAATTCTGCATGTCCTGTGGGACTAGGTGAGGAGCTACACACTCCCCTTTCACACAGTAAACAAAAGCCAAGTTCCTACCTTTTTTTTTTTTTTTAAGGTCTGAAATACTAAAGCAATAGGTGCAATACTGAGGGCTGAGTACTGATGATCAGGCCTTCTTGGGTGGTATCAGCGTAAGGCTTGATGTAGCTCTGTAATTCAGCTGCGATCTTTTCTTTTGCTATTACATTGCTTTTCTGGCCTCTTATATATTTACTTAATAGCACAGATACAGTGTTTACTATTTCGTTGGAGATCTAATGAATTCTAAATACAATGCCCTTTCCCCTAGCAAGACTACAGCATAAATAGTCCAGGTACTAGCAATCCGAAGCACTTCACACATACACACACACACATATATATATAAAATTCTTATCTATTTTTGTATGTGTGTGTATGTATATATAAAAATGTAGTCTACTGACAATTCACCTTAGTGCGTTGACTGGTCTGATATATGTCTTTGGGATTAACCACTTCTATTGTATAGCACACTTACATGATAGCTAAGGCAGCCTTAGAGTGCAAAAATCTCTACTTTTGTGCTAGTAATACATATCATTCTTAGCTCATCTGTTACAAGCTATGCTAAAGTTTCCCTAAGTAGATCTGCAATCATACCTTTTAATCCACTCTACGTTTTGGGAACTAGACCTGGCTTGCATCTGGCCTGTCCTCAATAGCTGTGCTTGCAGCCTCCAAATAGTGATTTAAGTGAGGCTTACCCATTCTCCAGAGAGAAACCTCAAATGTGATCTGGTGTTTAATTTGTCTTGATTTCCCCTGTCTAGAGAACCTGGTTGGCTTCTCCCAGGCTAAAACCAGAGTGTAAGCTAACACATAAATAGTATGGGTAAAAAGGGTGCCAGGGTTTGACTGCAAACTGCTGCCCAAATTAGCAAAATTGTATAGATGCAATTATAGCAAATTGCCTGAGGTTGTAAAGACACCTCCAAAACCTGAATTTGTGCAGCTCTCCTAGTTTTAAACACAGGGGTCTATTTCTTGCTTTTTCAAAATAAAGAGCTTGAAAAAGGAAACTTTCTTTGCCCGTTCCACTTGCCTATTCCAGGGTACGTGTAGTTTAGGTTGGATTCATTATCAGACAAAGGACTGGCATATAGGCAGCAGTTGTTAGGTGTACAAGTGACAGCTAAGGTGATGGAAGTATCTGCCTTTTATTGATATTCTTCCAGTCTAAATTATCCTTTCCCTAGTGTGTAGAACCCTGTTCTACTTTGGGGACAGCAGGAATGCATAACCCAGTAAGTCCTATCTCCATCTGGATGTCCCCACTTCTTTATCTGGCACTTATTGCGTGAATGCTACTATAAAGTTACCACGAGACGGCACTAAAAGCACAAATGCACCTCATTAATTGGTCTAGCATTGAGCAATTCAAGAGCAGTGACACCCTGGAGGCTTTAACAGACAGAGGAGTCGTGGCATGAGCAATAAAAACCTGTCAAGATGTCCTATTGGTGTGATCCTCCCTTTAGCTTTTTATTCAGCCTGGGCACCAATCTTGGACTCTCTCTGGACATGTATTACTGCAATGGCAACAGTTTGTGCCTGCTGCTGGCACCACGGATCCTGCAATCAGCATCTGTAACCAAAGCCCATTCAAGCCATTGGGCATCAGTCCGGCCTGTAATCGGCCATAGCAGTGCTACAGCTTTGGGTGTCACCAACACTAACTGAAATGGCAAGCAAGGCCCTTTCATAGCTACCTAGTGCCATCATACTCCTTCCATCTTAAAGACAATTGGTCCAAGAAAACTTGACATTAAAAGCAACAGTAACTGGGATTTGTGTTGCTGTGATACTGTAAAATCTTTAGTGAAATGGGGTATGTAGAAACAGCAGCACATGCTCTGACACCCTCTCTCCTCCCAAGCAAGACAATACTGCCACATTGCACAGAAAAAAACCCAAGAGTTACCAGCCCAGTTGTGGAAGGTATCGCCATGTGTGGCTCTTTGCCTGTGCTGCTCTGGGCGCAGAGCCACACTGATGCGTCTAGGATCCACACTAGCTGCGTTAGTGCAAAAATCCAAGCTCTCTGCAGTAAGACTTAAATTCTGGTTTGTAGTAAATACGGAGAAGAGAGGCTCCCTGTCTTACAGTCCTCTGAAAAGTTACTGCTTCCCCAAGTGGTTAGGGTCTTTAGGAGACAAGCAACAAACTGACTTATTTCTCCAGTAAATTGGGAAAGCACATCCTTTGCTGCTGCAGAGGTTCCTAAATGAAGCACAGCTGGATGGCTGCCAGTAAAGCCTTAGTATCGTAGTTGGCTAGGGAACAAGGGTGCCCTGGCAACCACGCGTTAGTGAGGATGCTGCATAATCTTTAATAAACTGTTGTGAGCTAAGGCTGAGGGTGGAGGTGGGGGGGTCTTCTTCCCAGATATTTACATAGGAGCTGCTGCTGTAGAGGAGAAGGTGAGCACTCTCCATTGATGGAGAGCAATGCTGGAGTGATGGAGCCTTAGATGTTTAAGGCTAAAGAGCCTTCAAGAATTTTTCTGATATACTTACTCCTGTATCTGCTTGAAGCTACAAAATGTGATGAGGTGCCTCGCCACCACGGGATGGAAGACCTAAGGGAAGACCATGCAGGCTCCTTTCGAAAATAACAAAAATTAAAGCTTACAGAGAGAAAGGGGAAAAAAAGTTGTTATGAACTGTAATAGCTTTAGACTGCACTGACATCTGTTTGACCCATGGTTTAGTTTTGTAGCTTTAATCTCTTCCTTTGTGTAAATAAGTGTGCATCGGTGAACTGGTAGTTAAGCAATAGGTACAGGTTTATCACAGGTACTGGTGTTTTCTCTTGCTCTCATAACAAGCTAGATCAGGTCACTTCTTGTACGCTAAGGAAGCAAGGCGAGTTCTCTTTGGACAATCACTACACATCATTTGAAGACCCCACCCTAGGGTGAGGGTCCCTAGGGAGAAGCTTTTTGTGCTTTCATAAACCTAAACTTCTGAGGAAGACAATAGGGGACAGATCATTGTCTTAAATAAACCTGTGGAATTCCATTGGTGGTTGGCCTTGTGGGCATGTTCATTAACTCTGCCTACTAATGACAGCCCAAAATCTACACCAGCTCTTTGTGAGCTGCAGGTGAGGTCTCCTGACTTCCACCACCCTGCACATGCATTCAGCTGGAGGTTCCTTTTCCAAACTTTTGTGCAATAGGAATGGCCGCTAAGGAGCAAATGTGCTTAACATCACAAGAAACTCCAGTTCACTGTGCAGTGGAATAAAGTCGGGGCAGATCTCATGTATTTCACAAAGATGGTGTAAATCTTATTATTTCATAGTATTTGTTAATATTTTTAAGTATTTTAAATTCCCAGAAGAATAATTATGAAGTTGCTATAGACATTATTATTGCTGTAACTGACAGGAACAATATTGTTTACTATTACCTACACAAATGCTAATATTGTTGTTTCTTAAGAGTACTTATGTGCTTTATAGAATTTCTTGTGTATTTTTCTCTGTGTCCTCTGATCTACGGGAGCATTATAATGATATGAAACACTGACATTTTGGGATTGGTTTTTACTGTCTTTTTTTTAATGCAGACTTCTATGGAGGGTTTGCTAATGGTATATGTGTGTGTTTGAATAAAACCCTTTAATGCCAGGGGAGGAGATCAGTTTGACATGGAATTCAGCTGCTGTTGTTTTTGTAAGGAGAAAAGGCCTGCTGGATTTAAGAGTGTTTGGGCATATCTGGTTGACTGAACTGTTTCCTCAAGGAAGTATTCATTCTGTCAATGTCCTGAAGAGTTAAGAAAACAGAAACCCATAGTTTTACTGAGTTGTTGTTATGTATGTTGCCAAGGGAACTGTAGCTGGAATGTTTAAATGTGTTGTTTCTCCCCAAACCCACAGGAGTGGAGCTTGAGTGTCTCGGTGCGCCCTAATCCTCACAATTAGTTTCTATGTGGTGGAGGGCTTATGGGGCTGAATCAGGCTAAATACTTGTTAGTGACACTAGGTAACATTCCCACCATGCTGGATGGCCAGAGTTTAGCATCATACTCATTACTTATGTGAATCACAACCAAAAGCGGAAAAGGGAGTATATTAAAAGCCTCCCTTATTGTTTCTCCCTGAACCCCATGGTCTTCTTTTAGTAATACACATTATAGAAAATAAGGATCTCCAGGGAGCTCTCCTTAAGACTTAGGTAAGAGAAATCATGGGGTTGATTGATCTTGACTCAGATCTTTATTATCTGTGTTGTCTTACCTCACATGTGATTTAACTTAGCTTCACTGGTGTAAAACTGGAGGAAGTCCTATTGAAACCGACTGTTTCAACAGAGGAGGCTGATTTCAGCCTTGTTTCCATTTTAATGGTTTAGCTCTTGCACTGCAAACAGATCAATCTGCAGAAAGGCTAACCAAGTGCTCCTCGTTGCCAGATCAAGAAAAATACAAGAAAAATAAATATCTCTATATATCTGTAGAGGTCAACCATGACTTAGATCTTTCAAGAATCTGGGAAAAACAACAAGGTCCAAATCCTCCCAAAGCCTTCCATCTTGCCATCATTGGCAAACGCTGGGCCTATTCTACCACCATGTTTTTTTCATGAGCAGCTGGCAGTACCAAGCTGAGTCAAAACTAGCTGAGCAGCGTTCAACTCCTGGTTGAGTCAAACCTTTTCCGAATATAAACTGACTCACACCTTGACTGATTTATGCATTTTTTCTGGTATGTGGGAGGATCTGACCCTAAGCCAACAATGTGCCCTTGTGGCCAAGAAGGTCAACGGTATCCTAGGATACATTAAAAGGAGTGTGGCCAGCAGATCAAGAGAGGTTATCCTCTCCCTCTACTCTGTCCTAGTGAGACTGCATTTGGAGTACTGTGTCCAGTTTTGGGCCCCCCAATTTAAGAAGGATGTGGAACTCCTTGAGTAAGTCCAGTGGAGAGCTACCAAGATGATCAGGGGACTGGAGCATCTGCCATATGAGGAAAGGCTGAGAGACTTGGGTTTGTTCAGCCTGGACAAGAGAAGACTGAGGGGTGATTTCATAAATACCTATAAATATCTAAAGGGCTGATGTCAGGAGAATGGGACTGGACTCTTTTCATTAGTGCCCAATGACAGGACAAGGGGCAACGGACACAAGTTGGAACACAGGAAGTTCCAGCTAAACATGAGAAATACTTCTTTCCTGTGAAGGTGACAGAGTAGTGGAACAGGCTGCCCAGGGAGTGGAGTCGCCTTCCCTGGAGACATTCAAAACCCTCCTGGTTACGTTCCTGTGCCCCCTGCTCTAGGTGTGTGTGCTCAGGCAAGGGGGTTGGACAAGATGATCCCCAGAGGTCTCTTCCAACCCCTGCCATTCTGTGATTCCGTGATCTGCATCCAGTGGCATGCTTTCTGTTTTGTACTTGTACGTCTTCCTATCATTCACCATAAGGTTTTTAATAGAGTCCAAGATAATTCTGCCTTAATATAATTTGAGCTAATTCTAATTCCACTTGGCATGGAAAACACAGATTACATCCCTCTTTGCCGCTGCCCTTCAAGCACTTGAAAACCCAATGGTCTCCCAAGGCATGGCTTCTAAACACTTGATTATGATTCTTCTTGCCCTCTATGGCTCCTAAGCAGGACCCACATACTGAGGTATGGCTACTGAGACAGATGAAGGTCTGGGGCACATTACACACATTGAATCCATGAAAGTCCTGTGTATATAACCTACTGTGAAGTTTCCTTTTTTGTTTCTGCCTCAGTATGAAACCATTGACCAACAGGCTTTTTCTCTGCATCCAGATAAAAGGGTAAGCTTACTCTCCAGGATGCCCTGGAGTCCTCATCCTCCAGTTGTCCAAACTGGGAGTCATCTGAACTGCAAAACAAGGAGGGAGAGTGATTCACACTCAGGTCTTCTACAGGCAGTGATCTCAAACTTCTTTCAGGCTCCTAGAGTCATAAAAGGTAGGAAACAAGACCCATATGATCAGTGATAGTAAAATCCTGGGGATTCAATGCTTTCTTCAGTGGTCAGAGGCCAAGTGTCCTGTTTCCACTCTGGTCAGAACAAGTGGACAGTGCTGAAGTTAGCATGGGCATGCTGACAGATCACATTTCCCAACTGTGAAGAAGGTGATGATTTAAAATAAAAGAACAAAGAAATAAAGTCAAGGTCTTGATCAATGATTTCTGTGGCTCTTCTGCTCCATATCTTTTGACATTTTGATGCAAAGAAGGGCAACTCACAAAGCATTAATTTTTTAGTTTATTCTATCACCTAATTTTGTGCTTCCTGAAACTCCTGCAGACGTTAGTTTGACCAGCCATTTCTACACACTTCAAAGTGTAATGTAGGAGCTGAACATGGCTTGCCTACAATCTCCTTGGCTCAGGTTTGTACTTCATCACCCAGATTTATCTAAGTTTTTATTTAAAATAATCTCTTAGAATTCTCTTTAGATATCTAAAGTCTTCTAAACTAAACACAAGCAGAAGCTCTAATATGAGCTGAGTCTCCTATGTAAAAGACAAAGAACCTATAAAAAGCAGAGGGAAAGTGTAACCAAAGCCCCGCACTCCTCAGAGGGCTTAATCCTGCAATGGGTGCTAAACTCCAGAGCCCTAACAATACACAGGACACTCCTTACATCTTTCTTTTTCTTGCCATTTGCAGCCACAAGGTAAAGATGAACAAAAATCTGCCTTTTTCCTTCTATTAGTTGCAGGAAACACTTTTGTTTTGGCAGCGCTTCTTTTTGTCATTCACAAAGTTTGTTTTTCTCTTGAGTTTTTGGGAGCTTTTTTTCCTGCAAAAGTGGAGGAGAAAGCTGTTCTCGTCTGCAAGTTATGCGCCCCTTACAGTGCCCCTTAGTTACACAGCACAAGGAAAAGAAAAACAGAATCCATGGCATCGTGCAGAAATGCTGCACTATATAGTTTGCTCTGGTTAAACATTCCCGGAAAGGGAATAACAGAACGCTGTGGAGCTCGAGTGCCTTTTGGCCATTGTGCTGCAGAGGATGCAGGCATTTAGGTTTAAAATGAAACAGTGCTGTGATTCTGGGCAAATTGGTTTTCAGATCTGAGCTACATAGATTAGAATCATTTCATGTTTGTATTACTACAACGCTGTCTCCTCCACACCTCAGATAAGTGGCATCTGGAGCCCTGAAAAGCAACACTTAACAGCTGTGGGAGAATTTCAGTTTGATTTAGCCACGTGCCCCAGTCTTCATGCACCTTTTCTGATCGTTTTCCAAACAACTTAAAGTATGCCTACACAATAATGAGGAATGTCTTGTATGTACAGATTTTTGGTAGTATGTAATTCTGTCCGGTTTTGCCTCATGTTCCACATATTCAGGGAGAAGTCAAACTGGAAAGGAAAAAATGGTAACTTAATCACATTTTTCAAACCCTGCAAGAGGAAAGGGTTGCATTTTTTGATCAATTTTGGGATGGTCGCACTTTCTCCTCAACACAAAAAGATTTTATCTTGCTCTAAAATGTTTTGGTGAAGGAAGCTGAGCACTGAATCTAGTCAGCTGGGGTTTTCTGAATTATACCTCAGTGCATTCATGGCTAGTGGTCCCTAATTTAATGACTGAATGGATCAAACCACTGGATCTAAATAGCAGCTTAAATGAAATTTGAATGTGCATCTGTAGCTTGTGACTTGTGTCAGCTGCTTTTTGTTTGCTGCTGGTATTTGAACCTTGCCCATTCCTATGCGTATGCTTTAAAGACACACCTTCAAGATCAAGCACTTTATCTGCTTATAGTTATGCTTCTCCTTAAAGCATCATGCTGTCTTTAAAGTTGCAAGGACCTTTCAAACCTAACATGCCTATCACAAGCAAAGTCCGTGCAAGTTTTGGTTGTGAATAAAATCACCTGCAACTAGGAGACAAGAGGATTTTAACAGTGTAAACAAGGAAAAAAAAAAAACAACAATCCATCAGAAGTGCACACTGGCATTACATGGAGGGGAGAGAACATGTTCCCACAGCAAATGTACTATTAGTTAACAGAAAAGCCCTTTTCTGATTTGTAGGTAATATCACTGCAAACTATGAATTATGATTTATCTGCTGTTCTGCCAATTAATAACTTTCTGTTATGTTCAGTTAATTAGTTACTAGAAATACACTAAGGCAAGCATTCATACAACTAATCAAACCTTTCAGCACAGTCAGATGCTGGGGATGCTAGCATACGTCTTCCTTTTCTGTCAGGCTGTAGCTACTTGGAACAACAACAACCACAGAAGAACCCATGGCCTTTGGTTAGCCCCTGTATTTTTACACTAGGATTTGTTCAGTTGATATAAAACGGTAACTCAGGCAGTCCAAGTCACACTACAGGGGGCCTCTATAGGGGGAAACACAGACCCTAAACATGCTCCCCAGAGCCCCCTCAATCAGGCTCAAAGAGTGCAATTTTAACCATCTCTAAGATGAAACCCCCACCAACTTTTACAGAGGCCACCCTCTGCTCACAAAACCTAGTCCCTTCCCTGCGGGCATTCAGGATGCTTTGAAATGGAAAATTTATGCTGTACTGAAATAGTTCATACTATAATAAACAACTAGTGCCATCGTTCTGCTAGTATTCAGAGTGCAATGAAACCTGAACCACATGCGAGTACTCCATTTGGGGTGGGAAGGTGGTGGTGTGGGGGCACAGGCAGCTCACCCCTGCAGAGTCTTTCCTAATGCAGCAGGGCTTACTGCTTAAACCCCCTGCCTCGTAATGAAAACCCCTTTCTCCCTCCCCACGTTAACATGGGGCACTGGGGCTTGTGGGTGATTATATAACTTATAGGTCAATTTGTTGTTTGGGCAGAAGTGCTGCAAGAATGTGGTATGTTGGCTGAAGCTGTTTGTTTGCTTAAGTTCTCAGAGTTCAATGAGGTCATTTTCTCATCTTCCCTGTGTTTTCTGTATTTTCCACAGACCTGCCAGCCTCAAACAACACCCTCTTTCTTCGCATTAGAAATGGAAACACGTCCTCTGCAGGAATTTTCCACTTAATAGCTCCTGCTTTCCTACCGGGGGCCTCAGTGCACCACCACTGCAATGCTGTATTTCTTTCCACTGCAGTTTGACATTTTGCAGCCAGAACAACGAGCGGCATTCACTCCATCCTGATTTTTGAAAAACATATCGCTATAAGCACACAGAACGCACCCAGTGCAGCAGTCACTGGGGGAAATGGAAAAGGTATTTAAACATCATTACATGTCACTAAGGATATGACATTGTCTAGTAATAATGATCTTTTCTACAGCCGCTTTTCCTTGCTCCCCCGTTCCTCCCCCTCCAACCCTTTATACACACACGCACAGTCACCAAAGCCTCTACCCTGCTCTCCCATTACCAGCCAGTCTCATGTTCTACACTTGATTGTAATTATTTGCCTTTGAATTATTTCCTTTGCATAATATTTGCAAACTGTGTATCAGGTCCTGACACTGTGAGGAACAGAAATGCAGATTGCAGATAATCTGAGCAGTAAACAAGGAGCTTGCTTTAAAATGCGCAGAGTGACCTGTCTGAAAGCAGCAATATTTGCGAATGGTTTGCTTCTGAGATGCAGTGATGTCGTCTGAAATGCAGCAGCCTGAAGGTTGGAGCAAAATGGGATCTCAGACACTCGGTCAAGCACAACCTGTAAATTTTTTATTTGTTGAGGCGTGTTTTTTTAAAATTACAGCTGTATTATAAATTATTAAAAGCAAATTTCCAAAAATCCCTTTACTGTGTCTATGACGTATTGTTTAATTCCTTTGTAGAAAGCTAAATGTATGGAAGTAAACATTGTTTATTGCTGGAAGGAAGGTTTCCCCTGTCTGCGCAGTGGTAGAGTCTCAGACAGCAAGGTCCCAGTAGGTCAGACTGGCACATTGAATTGCGTATCAAATGAAACTGGTATTCTGGAAAAAGGGTTGAAAGAGGAAAAGGGGTCTTAGTAAGGAGGTTGCTCAGGCCAGGAGGGTGGGCCACTGAAAAACAACAAGAAAAAAATAGGATTGATGATCTGCAGGACACCTAGGGTATTTCTTTCAGGGGGTATTACTTCCACTTTTAACCAGGAACAAGAGCTGGTAGAAAAAAAAGCGGCAGGAGCTGACAGCTTTGTGCTGATCAAAGGGACATAGCATTGAATGCCTTCCTTTGCTAGCTATTTATTAGAAAGAGAGTAGGGCTCCTTTGCCATTCTACTTGGGAGAGAAGGGATTAAAGATCAAAAAAAGAGGGGGACTGGCCTGACTTCTTTGTTCAGAAAATATTTCTCTCTTTTTTTGTGTGTGTGTGTGCCATGCTGTCCACTATAAGACAAAAACACCCTTTCTTTTCATAGTGTTGCTCCCTTTCTTTTCTCAATGAACAAATTTTCTGGTGATGAACAATTCCAGTAGCATCTTTTTTTTTTTTTTTAATGTAAAGAAGGCCCCCTTTGGGAAACTTAGTTAACTGTCTTTTAGCCTGATTAACCTAGGAAATAAAGTTTAAATGCACTGCTGGGATTCTATTGGGATCATCAGTTCATATAGATAACAGCAAAAGGTGTTAAAATGCACTTCACTGGTGCAAGTGATCTCATGTTGTAAAAATGATTATCCTCAGCAGAACAGGGAAGGATTAAGGGGCCATGGCTACATCTGGGAAACACTGTAAGTGTTTTATTAGCATTAATTCATGTATTAATCACACGCACAAAAAAGGCCCATCAGGATGGTGGCAAATGGCACAGTGCATGAAACCTACTCTCTTAAGTCAGTGAAATGTGATTGTCTTTATTCCTAGAATTGCAATAAAGCTGTTAAGCAGTCTGAATGAAATTGGGAAAAGCCTGTTTGTATGATTGTGGATTACCTGCCATGTGAAAAAGGAAGACTGTTACCAAAATAAGATGCTCCCCTTGCAGTGATTTTGAAGACGTGTGGGATAAATTTGGTATTTTAGATCTAAGTCGGTTGAACTACACTGCATATGAGTTTGATCACGGTGGCCTAACTGCTCATTTGTATTCTCATTTCTCTTAAGTGGATCAGAAAGAGAAAGTGTAACCACATCCCATGCTTTTGCTCCCGCCTCTGCTCTGTAGTTTGGGTTGGTGCTTCCTAGCACGAGGGAGAGTAGGGCTAAATGGCTGTGCAGGCAAGGTTGAGGTAGCCACTGATAAAAATAGATGTTGTTGACCAGACACCTGAATAACTCAGCAGATGAATACTACAGGGTTTGATATGAGCAGCATTTTCCACATTTTAATTTCATTTCCATCTGCAGCCCTAAGTTTTGTTTCAGCTTGAGAGCAACCACAAGTAGCAAAATGAAAAATTGCCAAATAGTAGTGATTTTAAAGTACGATATATTATAAGGTCTATTACCAGTGTTACGCTAGCAAAACAAATACATGGTGACAATATTTAGGGTGCTTTTTGTTCTCCAACCTTTGGCTCCACCAAAACAAATTTAAGTCCTTTAGTGGAGATTAAGAATGCAATTCAGTAAAAAAAGTCCTCATATCTGTGCTGTGGTCTCCTTTCAGCTGTGCTATGTTTGTTGACAATCACCATACTAAAGTAGCATATATGAAAGTCTTTGTAAAAACTACTTTAGCACCATGATAGATGTGATAGTGATACAAATTATTGACTTTATTGCTAAAAATATTATAGTTATACATGTTCAAATCCTGTCAAGCAGCTGCCTCTTTCATTCCTGTGCTAAACACTTCTCTTTCAGTGGATATTTGGAATATTGTGTATGTCTATCACCACAGCAGCGACATTTGTTATTTTGCTCATCAAAATGTCACCTGCCTATCAAGATATCTAGGATAAGTAAGACTGGGAAACTTCATTGAATCGTGTACAGGCTTTCTTCTGCCAGCAGATGTATTACAAGAGGCACTTATATTGATGTGGAATAGCAACAGAAGTCAGCTTTCCTGACTTCAAAGTCAAAGGAATTAACATTTGCCTTAAAAGGATATTTTAGTAATTGCTTCACAACATTAAGGGGACAGACGGACTATTAAACCAGTCAGTCCCTGACAATGCAGGATTGTTCTTATTGTAACTAGTGTTTGCAAAGGACTCTGAAGATGAAGAGGACTCTCTAAATGTTAAGCATTGTAAGTACGACAGTATTTTGAGCATGTTTAGCTAGGACACTTGGCTGCCAGAAAAGCCTGAAGAAAAACTTAACTGAGGGCCTAGTAAGTAGCCAGGTGACAAATGAGACAGGAAATAGGGATGCTAGATAAGTGGAAAGCAAAGTCTAAACAGGGAGGCAAAGAAGAAATGAAAAGCCAAGCCTATAAAAATACAGCAAGTTTTTTAGAAGTGACACCATTATGACAAATGATCAACACTGTTTCAAATATACTGTATTTCTCCACCCATCCCTGAGTAGATCTTAAGTACCCTTCACCGCCTTGGAGTCAGATTTCATGCCAAAATGTCTGCGTTACTAGTTTTGCAAGTGCTACCACTAATTGAAACCACATAACGTTGCATATCTGAAATAAGGCAAGCAGGGCATCCCTGCTGAAAAGCTACCCAGCAGGACAAACCCTTTGTTCTCTTTTAAAATGAACTAATTCAAGGGAAATGTTGTCAAAGTCGTTACTTCTAAATGTATGCAGAATTTCCTCCACCACTCCTCTACACCCCCCATTATAATTTTCTTGGTTAGCTATCAAAGGACTTTGCTGTTCTTGTAAACTGCAAAAATGGTTTTAATGTGCACAGTTTTCATTTCTAGGTGTATAAATTTTGCTTTTGCAAGGATCTAACACAGCACATATTGTGATCACCTGTGGGTAAGGTAGTTAATTAGCAGAGTCCAGCTCCTATTTAATTTCATTTATACTGGAGTAATTTAAACTAGGACAATGATCACAGCCACACTCAGTAATTTAACTCCCTCCTTTCAAAACTGTTTTAGTAATTATATTTTAGTTGAATGTTTTCAGGATGCTTTTACACTGCTTTTTTTTCCTGAACCATACAAGTTCTCTCCCTTCCCAGGTCGCCTCAACCCTGGCTGTTTGTCCTTCTGGGTGGTGTTAGCTGCATTCCTTTAAGAAATTAGAAAGGATGCAGCTGTCATTATTTTGTCAATCATAAAATCTAAGACATGGAAAAAGTCTTAGGAAGGCGGGGGGTCATAAAATTTCTGTTTGAGAAAACAGGTTGTTCCCCAATACTTTCAGCAGTACTTTCACTTGACCTAAAAGAAAATGGTCAAAGTTGGACTTTTTTATTATCAAGGATTGGATTTCCAAGTGGATCACCGCGATGTGTGTACGTAAACATCACTTTATACCTGGTTTGGAAACCCTCAAAAGACACCCTCAGCACTTTTGGGGAAATAACCCATTGTATAACTTCATTCGGAGCCTCATCATTGTTAAAAAATTTGGTGCTACAGCAATCATTTAGCCACATATGTTAACACCAGCGAAATAGATAGCATGGCTGTGGTCCAGACCAAAAGTGTCCAAATCAAAGCATGTTCCTTCTCACAGTGAATGGAAAAGCTGACAATAGCGTATAACTGGTAGCATGCGAGTAACTCATTCACTTGCAGCTTGACAATGAAGGCCTTGCTCACCATGCGCCCCTTCTAAATCGGTCTTTTTGGAAAGTGACTTTGAGATATAGGAAGACTTTCAGGGTTGTAAGGACTTACAGAATCCTATTTCTTTCTTTCTGAATAGATAGGAGAAAAATTAGTTCATTGCAATGGCAAGATTCCAGAAAAAGATTGTGCACTTTTGCTGTTGAAATTTTGATTGCCAAGTAATAGACAAATAGGTTAGCGCTTGCTTTTCAGTAGTCTGAAAGAGCTGGCCTTTACCGATGCTATTAGTATTCCCAGTTAACCATATTCTCATCAAACGTGCATTACAACTGAAAATGAAGTAACCTCATAAATTCTTACCAGTTTCTGTATGTCTGCTACAGATTATACACCAAAGACAAAACTTAAAATTTATTCATGCTGGAAAATATTTTTTGTATGTGTGTTGTCTTGACTAAGAATTCTCATTTAAGTATGTCAAATAATTTGGTACTTATGAAAAATTCCTTCCTGACCATTGCCTATCTTGTTTGTGTGTATGGAAGCACAAATCTCAACAGTTACATCACTTTTAACTTAAACAGCTGGTGGCAACCTAATTATTTTCTTGGGTCTATGGCCTTTGGAGGTGCAGATTTCCAGTCACTGGTTAGTCTCTGAGTAGTGAGGAACTTTTTGAGAATTATGGGACTTCAGAGGAGGAGGGAGGGGTTTTCTTTAGAGTAACAAAAGTGTCTGTGGATTTTGTTTGAAGATACAGTGTATGATTAATGATTCTCTATTCACTGGAAAAACGTAACTCTCATTAACTGAAATGAAAGTACACCAGGGTGAAACGCAGCCTAACTGAAAAAAGAACTGAGCCTAGGAAATTCAAGCATCAACCTTTTTTTTCTGGGCAGTGAAAAGCAAAGTGTAAATGTATTAGGCTTAAATTTCCAGTGAAGAAGCCAGGTATTTTGTTGCTTTCTATTTGCTATATAGAAGATGAGTTCTGAGCTCTGCCAAGGGTTGCATGTTGCTTGTCTGGGCTAATGAGTGAGTTATCAAAATACAAGATTTATGACAGCAGTCAAGGAATTAATGAGCAGAATTATGAGGGCTGAGGAAGCCTTTGCAAATCCCTAAAATAGAGAGAAATCTCTGCTTGAATCATCTTCTGTTGTGAATTGGTATGGCATCTGCTGCTACAAGTCTAAAAGCGGAATGAATAGACAAAGAGTTTCAGATGTACAAGTTATGCTTAATTACCAAATATTAACAAATAGGAATTCCGCAATAGTCCTCTGTGAGATCTCGCTCAAATTAGCTACACATTCAAGTTTTAGAGCAACAATTTCCTCACTTCTATTTATGGGAAAACTGTAGTATATATACCAGCCACAGAACTTCCTGCATCACATGACACAGATGATTTTCTAATTGACTCACCCTCAATATTGCTTCATGCATGGTCTCTAAGGAGCTTTTTTTCACTGCAGAGCTCAATGAAGCTCACTGTAAAGCTCTTCACAAGAGCACCTCCTGGCCAACTTTTGGGTGTGAAGAACAAAAAATTAGCAGTGTTTTGTGGTGCCTAAGAAAAATATTTTGTCTGTGAGTCTTCGTGTATTAAACCTAGCTATATCTATCTGCTTACTGTGTTTTCATGACAAAGAGTGTCAGAAGAGCTGGAAAAGGGCTTGGGTTTTATGTTGCATTTTTCATACTGAAATTATTCCAGTAGACAAAAGGCAAGTTATAAGTGTTGTCAGAGGCTGTCAAGTGTGCTTACTGTGTAAGCAGAACAGAGCAGTCAGGTTGTGGTTAATGATAATTTACATAAAGCATCAGACAATAAGAACTTGTTGAATGGGAGAGTGGGAAAAACTTGACCATAGACTCGGAGTATATGAGTATATCCCTAACTTTTGCCTGCCCTTCTTTCCTCCCTCACCAAAACTCCCTCTTGTTTCTTGGAACTGAGAGAGTAGCAACCCAAATTTTACTTCTCACCTGCTTCTTAACGTGCCTTTTTCTCATTCAGCCAGGCATAAAAAATTGCACTTTGCTGCATAAAGGATGAAGTGTTTTAGGAGTAGATTTCAAAGGTATTGGTCACCTAAACAATGCAATTAGGATCACAGCTTTTCAAAGGTGAAAGAAGAAGATACTCAATGGGAATTATGAACCCTTCTTCTTTTTTAGTTGCCCACAAGACTTAAAAGAAAAAAACAAACAAAAAAAATCCTGCTTCGTTTCCTCTGGAGGGTCACTGGCCCAAGAGCTATTTCCAGAAGAGCAGGGCTGAATCATTTAGGTTAGGAGGAAACTAGAATAGTAATTGGAAGCAGTGGAGCTTCTTTTTCTATTTCAGAAGAGGTACCGGGCCTATTGGAATTCATACGGTTTACTGCAGAGCAAGGTGCATCTTCTGGCACTTGTGGTAGAACCCCTCCAGCACATCTCAACAAGATTGCATCTGAGGCCCCCAGATAATGTTGTGCTAGTGACCCACAGTTATGTTCTGGGTGTTAATAGAGTAAGGCTGTAAGGCTCCAAAAACCTCAGACCAGCAGCAATGTTCTTCCAGTTGCTACCTGAACTATCTCTGCCAAATAGTTCGAGATTAATTAACACCATGCTATGGGTCTTTCCTGATAAAGCTAATCTATTTTGGATGGAGCTCTACCATAGCCATTGAGAAAAAGAGCATTTGGACATTTACCCAATGTGGGGTGCAACTGGGTGCCTGACTCCTTATAAGCGTTGATACCAGTACATAGTCAGGCATTTAATACAGAGTTGTGGCCAGACACCCTGCTGATCAGAATCACCCATAGCCTGGGGGTTAAAATTTCTCAGAAAGTAAAAAGCTTGAAGTGAGTTCTCTTACAACATGGAAGAGTGACGTGGACATTCCTGGATTCGTTATTGCTGAGAAAGAAGACGTTTTCCAATTTCTTGTATGTATAAATCATGCCTCTCTGCATTTCCACTACTTGGCTTTAAACAAACACAAACATAATACAAATTGATGCCTGAAAGGGGAAGAATATGCTTTTTAGAAGACTGAGTGAAAACAAATGTCAGTTTTGGGTCAACAGAGACATTTCATTCCATCCAAACCCAATTGTTCACACAAGTCTAAATAAAAGGTGCTAGAACCAAGCCATAAAAGCTATTGCCAGAAGCAGAGCTGAATCTGAGTTACTCAGTGCTCTGAGGCTGCCTGGGTAGCTGGTGTTCAGTCACTAGAGGAGAAATAGGTATATTTTCAATTGACAGGTATGAAAAATGTAGTATCCTTTTTTACTTTTTCTCTTCCTTCCCCACCTCCACTGCAGGTGGCTTCTCCATCATATACTGTCCCACCCTCCCTGCTTTGAGCCACAGTTAACACATATTTTCATAATAAAAATAAGCCTCTCCCTCTGTTCTCCCAGCTGTGCTTCCCACCCAAATTCCCATTATGAATCAAGACAAGTACATGTGTTTAAAATAACAAAAAATATGTCTGTCTTCCCTCCCCAGCCTTGCTGCCTTTTTTCCACCCATCACCTCAACTTCACTGAAATATTTCCTGGCGGGCTTCAGAGTTTCTGCTGAGCTGAAGGTGCCTTGACCACCCAACTTCTGCTTCAGTGTTTTCAGAGCAACATGTGATGAGGGCACTGGGCAAAAATGTCAGGAGTCTCTGTCACACTTAAGATAGTCAGATGAAATAGGTGAAAAAGGACAAGGCAAGCTGAATGGAGGCCCAAAGGGAGAACAGAGGGGTGAAAGCCGTGCTTATTTTTGTGACTCTATAGGGGTTTATGCTGCAGAGTTTAGCTTACTGACAAACAGGCCACTGGAAGAGCTCTCCTGGTTTGAACATTAGCTAGTAGGGAGACTATTAAGTGTGGAGGGCTGGAAGAATATGTTAGCTGGGCAGATTTGCATATAACGTGCTAGATAGATTAAAACATAAGTGCCAATGAAACTTACCCAGGCAGGAGTCCCTCTATTATTCCAGCAGAAAATGAGAGGCTCTCCATGGGTTGACATGGCATGTCCAACAACTCTTCCTTGATATGGAAGTACATAGTTTGGTTGGAAATACCACATTTTTTCTATAATGAGAAAGATAGTTATGTTCAACATTCTGCTCCATGCCTCAGAGCAGTTCCTCTGGAACACAGCTGAGTCAGCAACTATTGAATACCTTAAGCCTCTCCAGAACAAGCTTATTCATATTTACAGTTTACCAATAAAGATGTCAGAAATATTTGAATGATGAATGCTTTCTGAGAGAGGTTTCTGTTCTGTTTCTGTTCAGTGTTGCATGATTTCCAGGTCCAACACTATGGTACTACCTCTTGAAATCTAACCTAGGCATTTTCAAACCAAAGCCTGTTTCATGCTTCTCAGCCTTCACCATCTGAGCTTTTATTCAGCCTTCAGCTCACTGCTCCATGTGATCAACTGAAACTGAGTTTTCAACCTTACTTCCCTTGGCCTTTTAATGGCAACTGGGGTAGCTACCCTAAAGATGAATAATGTTCTAGCTGAGGTAGTTGCAAGGTCCAAAACTGGCCCTCTTTGGGCACTTCTCTGTAAAATTTTTCCCACAATGAGTAACACCGAGGATGTTCTCACTTCAAATGACTTCTGAACCAAAAACAGCCATGACCTGCAAGAAGCTGCAAGGGTGCTGGTTGCTTTAAATGGGCTTGGCAGAGTGATGCAGAAAAAATTTATTTTGCGCTCGCCTAACCCAGAGGATTGCGTCAATAAGCACTGGGCCACGGACATTGGCTCAATTTGCTGCTGGCTGAAAGGGCATATTATGTACAAAATTGTTATTGAGTTTCATATTCTAGAGTTCCCCTTTCTCAGTGTCTTACCTCCGTGCACAGAATTTCAGGCATGGCTGATGAACTTCCCAGCATGTCAACTGTGAGCCCTCTTAGCAGAGCAGCGCAGGTTTTGAACCCTGCCAAGTGCTCTGAGCCCTCATGGTGAGCTGCCAAAGCAAGGGCCAGCTCACAGCTGCCGGGCATATGCCGAAATCAGACCCCAAGTCCTTGGGATAGGCACCTGCCTGGCTTGCTTTGCCCACTGCATCTGCCCAAGTCGAGCACACATACTCCAGGTAGCGTGCTCCTGGACCAGGTACTGCACCTGTTGAAAGTCCGCTACCTCCAGGTACTGCAGGAAGTGCACATCAGCCTTTCTTTTTTAAAAAACCAGGGCCTAGCTCAAAATTATTTTCTGTCACTAGGAAGTATTCAGCTCAGATCTTACCATTAATTACAAATATCCATAAGGGCATTATCCAGCAAGCCTGAGGTGACGTTTAAAGGACATATGGCTATCCTAGTACATGTATCACTATTCCATTGCCTGTTTTCATAGCTCTGTGGATCCTGTGGACAAGTTATATTTATTTGTTCAGGCTTCTAAAGGCTGCAGAGGTGAGGGTAATAAGCTTGCCATAGGTAGGCACCACCTCTGTACGCTGAACAATTCATGACCTGTCTCCCATTTTCTATTATGTGATCTCACAACCCGTCCACCAGCTTTGATGCCTCCACATCTACCAAAGAGTTCATTAGGACAAGGAAAGTTTGATCCTTAAAAAAAGTGCAGCGGATGGTGTCTCTGCTAGGGATTTGCATTTCTTGTGTACGCTGGGTTCACACTCAAGAGGGGTGAATCTTGAGAATGTGGTTGTTCCCTTGAGGGCTCAGTCTCCTTCTTCAGCAGCCACTGATGGAGCTGGACTAGCAGCCTTAGATGGAAAACAACATGCAGGCATCACCCCTGGCAGAGCTCTCCCTGGCACGGGCCACAGCCAGTTTCAGAGCCAACCACTACGGATTTAGGTTTCCATCTAAAAACACTGCATGTTATCTGCTTATTAATGGAGGCCAGAACAGCTCATCAACCCACAGCATGGTCATTTTTTTCCTTTGTTCCTACTACAAGTTAAAACATGCTTTTATTCTTTGCAGAACACAGACTGGCTCACCATGACTCTCCATCCCTGTAGGATGAGCCTGTCTCTGGGAGGATAGCCTGTCTTTCAACTCAGGTTAGTCCCTGCTCTGGCTGTGCACATCAGGCAGCTTGGAGACAGCACTTAGCCAAATGGCAGCTGAGAGGAGAGGGGCAGGTTGGAAGGTGGCATGTGGCCAGTGCATGGGAAGCAAGATAGGCTTGAATGCAGAGGGGGAAGGGATTGGGGGCTCTCTATAGCAGTATAGGAACCGTACGCTCAGGGTAAGCCCTGGATGGCATGGACGGTTTGGAGCAAGACAGTTATAGATCCTTTATTGCAGCCAATATTCTACACTATTTGCACCAGACTCAAACAGATCTTGCTCTCCTGCTCTCCTTTTGGAAGGAAACCCTGTCCTGATCCACCTATGTCAGGCACAAGATGATGCCCATAAAGTAGGATGAGCATCTGCACAAACTATCTTGATGCTGTGAAGAACCTTTGGCAATGGGAGTAACCCAGCAAAGGGCATGATAAGGGAGCCTAGGATTCAAACTACTTGGTTATCATCTTCTGGGAGCAGGGATCTGCAAGTACTATTGCCTTTTCACTGGCCTTCAGGCATGTTGGAGTGCAAAGACTTAGGTAAAACTTTTTTGATAATCCTGTAGACGTGAGGAGTGAACTGAACCAAATGACCATGAGGAAAACCACACCTGTTTCTGCCACATTTATACCTGGTGAAACTTCTCAGAGAAGACACTTTTTTTTTCTCCTTTTTTTTGCTTAAGCATACAGTTTGCACGCATAAAATTAATTCTAGGCACATGTTGTACCTTGGGAAAATAGAGTTCAAGCTGACAATTTTTTTTTTTCTATTTGGTTGTTAATTTATTATTTGCGCAATGCTGAAAACAAGCTAAATGCTGTACAAGCATGCCCAGGAAAAAAAAATGTAAATTGAATCATTTACAGAGAACAGGCTGGTGCAGCCTTTCTGCTGGGGTAATCAGGCAGGGGAGAAAGGATTAATGTCTCTGCATTATTAAGCTTTGGTGTGCTTGTCATAACCTTCCACCAGCTTTTGCATTTACTCACTAAAACCTGGCTACCAGATGGCATTATTTGGCTTTGCCTATGCTTCTGAGACACCCTAGTATCATGCTGTATTCTATCCAGAACTCCTTGGTGTGTTGTTATACAGTAAGAAGAGTGAGTCTGGCACCTTTCATTAGCAAACCATGCAATAAATAGCATGAGAACCCCAGGAACAAGCTGGTGCTGTTTTAATGCTCATTTAAGTCTAGCAGTTTTCTGGCCAATCTTCTCTGGATTTTAATTTATATCATAATTTTGTATTTCTATTTTTGTTTCTGAAAACTCGTTTTCTTTTTAGCTTCCTGCATCAGGAAAAGCAAGCATAAAAGCTTCAATCAATTAATTTATCTCCCATTAGTTTTCTGTCTTTATAATTCTAATGCCAGTATTGATTGGAGTTAACCCCTAAATTTACTGGTATAAATAAAAATCAAATTGGCGCAAATATATTTCTCATCATCTTCCAAGTATTTATTTCCTGCAGTGTTTTTTGGTACTCTGCCTCACCCCAGTGATGCCTGTCAATATTTTTGGCTTTTAACATACATAGTACAAAAATATTCGGCAAAACTAATTTCTGAAAACCAAATTTCCCCCCATTAAGTCTTTATGAAGCAACTCATGAGGTTAAGAAGTTATGACATTTCATAATCAGTTGAGCAATCATCCTCACATACTACTGATAGCTAAATTCTAGTTCTATTTATATTCTTCTTATATTTTCTATTCTATTAAGTTTGGGGCAACCCTTTACAGCACTGACTGCTGCTGTGAGCTGTGTCTTTCATCTCCCAGCTGGCTGAAGTACCTGTGGTGGCTACCTCCAGCCTTAGGCAATGCAGAACCATGTTTTGTAGTCTACAGAGTTGTTTTTAACAGCTGTGGGGGACAATGACATCTATTAAAAGTTCCAGAAGCTCTTTTAAAACAGGCAGCTAGTAAGCCCTTAACTATGAGATTTTATCTGTCAAGACTGGGATAAAAATCCCTAGGTGAAAAAAAGAAGTTTGGCCCTTCAGCCTCAGCTCTCTTAAGGAAGCCACTACACACCCTGCAAGATATGTGGCTCTGTGTAAGACTAACTGAAGGACGCCTTTAGACCTGATGTTCTCTGAGTGCTCAGACTAGGCAGTGAATCCTGAGCTGCTTCTGGCTGTGGCCATGTAGACAGTCCCTGGGCCCCCGCTGCCTCTCCAGCTCTTCCCTGCAAAGGTTGCTCCTTTGGAGTCAGACCAGGACTTTTGCAAATGCTGGCTGCACTGACAAAGTGTGTGCATGGGGCATGGCCTCTGCATTAGGAAAATCCCTTAGTAGGATCTATTTAAGATTATTTTGTGCCTGCTTGTTATTACCTAATATTAAAGATATAAAAGGAAAATTCATGGCCGTTTGCCTGTATATGTGAGGGAGAACTTTGACATCTTGCGGCCATGAGCCATGTTGTTTGTTGCAGTAAAGCTCTTCAGACAGGGCCTGGTGCAAACCACAGAGCCTGTGCACTTCCACACATATTTGCCTCCGAGCTGAATTCCACTTTCTGTAGCTAAAGCTCAAGGCCTTCAAAGTATGGTTACAAAATTTTAGGACTCCACAGTTCCCTTTCACAGCGCCTTCAAGTAATGGCGTTTGTTCTGTCAAGCTTGAAAGGTCTTGCAGTTAAATTGCACATAGATATCTGAAGACAAAGCAGTGACCATAGTGAGTATCCATAGTCATTTAGTCGCAGTATTTCCGTAATGCAATTGCTTGCTCATTTAGTTAAATAAAGTATCTAAGGAAAATACAGCAGTAATAACATATTCTACATAGTAAACGATATTTGTCACCTACTTTTGGATTCTTCCAGTGATATTAGAGAAACTCCAGTGACATGAAGAATAGAAATAAACATTTGTAACTTGGTCACATGTTCTTAGTATTTCTATAGGACTGGGTTCTGCCACAAAGACGTCACCTGTGCTTGAACATTTATTATTTTTCTCTTTGTAATTCAAAGTGGAACATAGGACAAAGGTAAATACCCGCCTGAAATATACCACGGTACAAAGCCATTTCTTCTAAGGAGGAATCACAGATGTTGTCTTCTTTTTTCTCTCTCATCAGATAGTTCAGTGCAATCTTTCTTTTTTTCCCTCAGAGAATGCATAATGAATTCTTCATCTGTCACACTTTTTACGTAATTTAGACCAACTTCTTATTGACACTGTGTAGGACTAACCCAATGATAAATAAGAAAGACATCAAATATTTATGTTGCTGCACTAGCCATATGAGAGGCTTCATGCAGCTTTCGTTTGTTAGCTTCTCAAGTCTGTAAGGTAGGGTCTGCAGTTACAGTTCTGTTCGCCACAGGTACATTTGCCTAATCCCTTGTCTTGCTTGAATGGCAGTGTGGTTTAGACAACCACAGGGCCTGGTGGGAAGACCAGCATTAGCAGCTGAAATGGAAAGACACATTTGTTGCGTCTAAAGACCCTGCACTGGAGAAGTGACTTCTGGTTGCATTATTCTCTGTGCAGCAAAGGAGAGGTTTGCAATTGTTTATAGGGTTTGTGAATTTACACAATTAATATCAGTCTATAAATCTGCCATCTAGGATCTCTCAGGGAACCATCAGAGTTGCATTAACTGCATTCTCCAAAATCGGTGACCTTAGCAAAGACCTGATGAGACACTCCTGCTGTTGGTGAAGGTCATTCACACAAGCAGGGAGAAAGCTGTGTGGTCAGGTCCCAGGCTGAACCCCATACGTGCTAGAAATTCCAGCACAACAGCCCTCACACTTTGCCTCTCTTTAGAAGTCTCTGTGCCATTGCCTTTTAGCTCCCTTATATAATTTACAGTGGGTAGCGTCTCTCATTGTGCTGTATTTGCAACACAGGTCTCTTTAGACATGCAAAAGCCTGCCTTGCTGAAGACACATATACAAGCCCCTCACTTAGAGCAATATACAAGGGCTGAGAAAATCTCTTGGTGAACTTAATGGGGGTTTTACCATTGACGTCAATAAGGCCAACTTCCCACCCCTTTTTCAAGTAAGACTAAAACACTGAGGTCAGGTGACTGGCAGAAATTATGCAAGAATTACAACCACCAGGACAGAAACACAGTAGCCTGCCATGTAAATCTTTGGTGTACCAGGATTCATGAGCGTCAATGCAGTTTAATGAGTATACATTTATTTATACATGTCACCATTTTGAGGTAGAGCTTACGTGCCCTAGGGAAGTGCTGCAAAGCTCCCACACCTCTTTATATAGATGTATGTAAATATGCCATGCATAGTAAATACACTCAGAAAGATTTATTTTAGAAGTTGCCTTTCCAGCCTCTTCTAATGTTAGCTCTAAGCGAACATGCGAGCAAAAGCCTCACAACCACACATGGAGAAACAAGTTGTGAGTAGCATTTAAACCACCTGTCCGGGGAGCTACTTTGCGCCCACGATATGTGCCAGCAATGGAAAGGTCAGAACAAAGATGCTGGCAAAGGGAGAGGCAGGGTCATATCTTAGCATAGGGCCCAACTGTGCTAATATGTCGACCCTTTGGCTCCTCTGTCAGTCTGAGTCCTGGGACTGCTGCATGGGTCAGGAATGGCAGACAACAGCAGTACTGGTCCCTTCTGCAAGCTGACGTTTGTATGAGGCCTGATTAGCCATTTGTGCTGCTGGCGGGTGATTGGGGAGCATCTGATGAAGTGGAAGGAGCAAGGTGTGCTCAGCTTTTGAGGCAGAAAACACGGGAGCAGGAAGAACTGGAGGAGGACACCTGCTCCAACAGCTCTGGAGGTATCACAAGGCTGGCAGCACTTAGATGCCCTAGGGAGCGCACAGACCCCACGCAGAACCAGGAGTCTGCACAAGTGAGACAACCAAGTACCTGGCCTGGAAAGCCCACATTCAGGCAGCAAACAGGAGAGAAATCACAGTATACTGTGAGTTCTGAGAAAGTTTCAACCTAATTTCTCATTTCTAATCTGGTGAGGAGGGGCACACTCTAGCATACACCAGGACAAATGAATAGGCTAACACTTACCCAGTTAAATTCTAGGGAAAGGCTCTTCCTGAAGAGTCTTGGACTGCCTTAAGTGGCAGGATGATATAATCATCCCTGGCATGATGACTTTGCAGTAAAAATTGATGAATAAATCAGAGAGAGAGCTCACAGTTGACAGATGCATCCGCAAATATCAGAAGTCCTTCCCCATATCCAGACCTTCCCCAATGTTGAAACAAAAGAAATGGCCAGAAATTTCTCACTAAATATATTTCCATGGATTAGTCTGCATTGTCAAAGCATAAAAATCTCTGAAGAAGTGCAGGTTCAACAAGTTTTAAATGTGACTATTCCTGTGGTGCAGATCACTTCCAACTTGAGAGAGAAAAGGAAAAACAGTGACTCAAAAATGTGATTTTTTTTCCCCCAATTTAAACTAGACAAATGCAACAGTTCTGTTTTGTGATATTTCCCAAAGACCATATTTTGTCTGTTCCAGGGTAGAACAAGAAGAATTTGAGACCTTTAAAGTTATCATAGAATGGAACTGTTGTTCTCTGGCCAATTATCTTAAGGAGGCTTGGAGTTACAGGAAATGCCTTAAGAAATTAGAGATATAAAGAAATAGAGGGGCATAGGGAGCTGAGAAACATTACTGTATATTTAATTCAGGAAAACAATGGTCTCCTGTCATCTCTCTGATTCCAAGGACAGTAGTATCTTAAGGACAACACATAAGATCTTTGGAATGGAATACGCTAGACAAACGAGTACCCACCCATAGAGCATCTAATAATATCATAGCAGAGAAGGCATTTTTTTTAAAGTTGCCTTTATGTCTCTCCAAATAGCTGTGCAGATGCATAGCCCAACCTAGCAACTTTGCAAACACTAACACTTGTGAATAGTTGATAAATTCTGCAAAAGCCAATGTCTCTCCTAGCTCTGCAATAAATAGAGAATGGAATTTATCAGGGTAATAGTTACAGTTTGGCTGTCTAATGCTGAAAGCCAGAGACTTTTTTTTTAATAGAAAAAAATTGTAAGATGGTCCCTTTTAAACCTTTTCATATTTCTGAAAAGAAATTTTACGTTGTTTCTGCAGCTCAGGAAATCATCGTTTCTGGAGGAGTTATCATCACCTAGTTCACCAGCTGGCCAGGCCTTCAGTATTGACTTGTCTTTAAAAGAAGGCATCAAAAAGAGTGAAAAAATTGGCAATGATTATTAATAAAATTTCTGAATTTAAATGCAAGGAATTAATCAGAATGCAGAGTTCAACAAAACAGAGCCATGATAAGGATAGATGACAGGCTGGCTGCCTTTCTTTTGATGCTTATCCTGAAGCTGCTATATCAGCTAGTGAAGCTGAAAGCCCTTTGGGACCCAGGATGTACCTTGCTAATGTCTGTAAAGTCCTTGTCACATTTTCAGCTCTGTGATACTATTAAATCCAAGTTACAGATTCCAATGCTGTATAGAAAATGAAATGTTTATTAGAAGGAACAGTACTGTGAGGCTCAAACACAGTGCCTATCTGCTTGATCCCATTTAGACAGCGCGTCCTTGTGCCTTGTTTGTACAGCATAGAGAACCACTGATCTACAGGGGAGCAGTCCTTGCGATTGCCCACACTTCAAATGAAAGCATTTTACCGCATATTCTTTGAAGGAAACAAGCAGGGAGGCCCTATATATGTGCTATACTGTACTGAGAAATAGACAAAGATATGCAGTATGAATTTATTTTTGTTAACAGTCAGAGGAATAATGCTAGTTATTTTAACTCGCCCTTGGAGTTACTGCTCTGAAGGAATGTGCTAAATGCTATGCATTTCTCATGTGTCTATTTGAATATGAAAATTCAACAGCATGAGGCTACATCTGTTCTAAAAAAAAAAGATCAGTGCTGGGCATCTTGGCGTGCACTGTGCTACAATTCATCAAATTCCTTGCAATGTAGCTAAGATCTACATTTTTAATATTGGCTAGCAGTGCCTCCATTTTTGGGTTGTTAGCCTAAATTGCCTTACAGATGTTGGATGTTCTGTGAGTGAGTACTCTATGCTGCTTTGAAAAGCCTTAAATGAAAAATCCATTATTATTTTGGGAGGCACTCCAGAATTATCAATTGCCTAAATAGATGAATATTTCAAGTGCTCCTGAAGATAATAGTGCTTGAAAACCTCATGCAATAATATTCTGAGATGTTGTAGAGCTTACTTCCCATTATATCTCTTTCAGCATTGATTAAATATTATTTGCTACTCCTTCCAGTGTTCATGAGAGGCTCTACAAGACTTTAAAGTATCTTGAATTTGGAGTTGCTTAGTCAAGCCAGAAACCTTGTTGCTCAGTTTGAATATATAGCAAGTTCAGATTTTTTTCAAAGGCAAAAAAAGCAGCACACTATTTTTTTTCCATGGATTCAAATTTTGCAAGTCATTCCAATACTTTTAGATAATGAGTCTGGAATAGTCTAAGAAAGCGCAGTAAGTAGTGTTTAGCACCACACTGAATTAAATTAGAGAGTACACAGAAATTGTTTTATTTGAACTTGAAAACCCCTGTTAATAAATAAATCGATAAAGTCCCTAAGACTTCACAGATACTTGGTATCTGTATAGAAGCAGATACTGACAATTATATCTATGTCAAGCAGTACTTTTCATAACTGGCTTCACTTTTGCAAGGGGTGCAACAATTAAGACTTGTACTCTTCAGCTACATTCATTTCACCCAGTATTAGCTATCTGAAAATGGCATGCCTAAACTGGTTGCCTGTGCTGCCTCACCACTCACTGCAAAGAGACCGATGCATCCAGAGACACCTAAGAGAGGGTGCAATAAATAGACCTTTGGAAGTGCTACAGTTATTTGAGCTAAGTCTCTCCCTAGATTTGCTAAAAAACAGAGTATAACTCAACTTTCAAACATTTCTGTTTTGTTAAGTCAGTCCTACACGTGGATGCTTGCATCTGGTAGAATCTGTGTTGCTGAATTCACCCCAAAATGCAGAATTCCTCTAACTTTTAGAAGTCATTTGTGTCCAACTGTTCTTAAAACAGAAGTTTCAAAGCTGCATCACAGAGAACTTGTGGAAACAAAATTTTAAACTGGCACATGTGAGGATCCGCTTCATAAATGCTTGAATATGTAAAAAGTACTGTGTGACTTCTCTGATGAATAACAACTAAGCAGCACAGCTTGACTTTCAAATATTCATAATCAATTCATTAAATAAGGAATGAATGGGAGAAAATTATTATCACAGATATTCCACAAACAGAGGGAAAGCTAAATGACAATTCTGATGTGTCCTCTGAATATTTTTGTGAGAAAACTATATTAATATTTAATGCATGTATTACCTTTTTCAGTCAGCTCTAATTTAAGTGAATTTCATTCTCTGTGAAATGTCTGCTAATAGAATACTAATGCTACTAATAGTTGCTTGCCATACTTGGGGAGGCAGGAGTTAATATTACTAACGTCTGTGTCTGAAGATGTTATTCTTAACACTGAATTAGAGAATGTTGTAACCATGTAAATTTATAAACTAGCACAATAGAAATGGAAGCAGTGTGTCAGAGTGAGCTATTTAATCTATCTACATAAATACGTAATCTCACAGATGGCAAACAACACCCAATTCGAGAAACAGACTGTGAGCTATACTGATGCTAGAGAAAAGCATGTCCCTAAAATGGCAAAAGCTGGGGTGTCTAACAGCAAAGTCAGTACACCGCGCTTCTAATTAGCCCAGGTTGCCAAAGACCGGCCTTGAACTGCTAGCTAATGTTCCCAGGTCTGTGACACGCTCTGTGACGGAAGGTGCTGTTTCCTCCCTTTGTGCACTCCAGGGGCTTTTCTGCATGGGCTACTAAGCAATTCTTGCAAAGGGTGCCCAGTCTGGCGAGCAGGGGAACCCTCTGTAATGTGGGCAGTTCCTTAAGACACCCAGGCTTCCTCCTGTCAGGGCTGGCGCTCCTGAGCCTTTCTGACTCCTAGGCCTTCTGGGAATGATAGTAACATTGGCCCTCAGGAGCTTCATTGCCTTCAGCCATATGTTTCAAGAGCAGACACTTGCCACTTTGAATTGTTTTGGCTCAATCCACTTCAATGCTGCCTAATACTTAGGGAATGCCCTAGTAACTACACTTCTGGAAAACTAAAAACAAACTGCATGCAGGAGTTGATGCAATCCCTTGATGTAAAGAGACATTTTATTCTATGTCATACCACTTCTTTGCAGCTTACTGTTCTCCTTCCAAGAGGAACAAAGAAATGAAAAACATGTACAGAGTTAACGAAAAGTTCATGAGGAAACGAAGGACACAGCCGCACATTCACATGCTAATATAATATATACAATTAAAAGTACTGAAGGCTTAATGAGTGCACTAAAGAAAGGTTATTTTAAGCATTTTATGCTAATGGTTTCTCAGTCAGCTTTCTGATATCTATGGAAATGACTGACTCTAAAAAACAATGCTTCCATGCAGGTTTGTTTAATGAAGTTTGAAAACAAACTTCTATACAATGCTATGAGTGATGGTCTTAGGACAAGAAATCTGGAAAGATACATCTAACTGGAGGAAGAAACATCAGCCAAAAGGGAAAAAGAAAGTTCTTGAAATGTTTGAGCATAAAGAAACATACAGACTTGCCACACCAGTGTACTCAAGACTTCATTGAACTGAAAGTGTCACTTATTAGCCAAGTCCTTCCTAAACGTCTTTGCTAAGTCTGTATTACCAAACAGGATAAGCTGAACAAATTTCATGTAGGTTAAAAAAAAGAAATTAATGGGATCAGCTTTCTATTGGGGTTGAGATGAACCACCTCAATTAATTCCTCACCATGGCGCCTCTGTCTGATGCCAGCCAAGCCTTAGAGGGAGAGAGGCCAATGCCTTAGGAGAAAACAAAACCTCTTTTCTTAAGACATTTCTTCTCACACTAGAAAAAATGCTGCTATTTTTTCTTTCATCGTATATTTAAACCAAACCTTTTGTGCTTCCTGAGGCAACTCCTGCTTCCAAAATCGTCTCCCCGGGAGTGAGATCAGGTGTTACTGCTGTGCGAGGGTAAGGAGGAAAGGCAGGCGCCCTGGGAGCCAGACAGGGCTCTGGCATGGGAGTCAGCAATGCCTGTCGCAGGTGGCATGCGGCAAGTCTGGGAGCTGGGCACCCCCAGATGGGCACCCCGAGCTGGGGTGGGTGGGCAGCTCCCTCCTGGTGCAGCAGTGAGCGACCACAAACCCACTGAGGAGCAGCATCTCCTAGCTCCCACTAGCTTTCTACTGCTAGGTTCAGTCCCTGAACCAGGAAGGAAAATCACAGTTGGGCTAACCAGCAGTGAAAAGTTGCCAGAATCTGCTCTAAAACAGAGAGTTTTATGCTTTATGTGATCTACCATTCTCCCATCCTTGTACATTTCAGGGGATATATGGATGCAGGATGGTGCTAAATCCGGACTCCTTCCTGAGGGAGAATGTGCTAAGAAAGCAATACCCATCTCAGAGGCAGGCACAGATATTGCCTACAACCTGAATACTGGAGGATTTGGGCATTTTCTTACTTTTTACCTCACTCTAATGCTATTCAAGCATGGGAGTGTGATAAGTGCAGTGAGGGTTAATCCTGGTGTCTGAGTTTCTGCCGGGCTGACAGTGCTAAGCCTTCTTTTTAGATCCTGTGGGCAACTGACCTTAAATCTGAAGAACTACCGAGTTACAGACTGAGCCGCTTTTGTTTACTTCAGGCTAGATTTACAGGAGAAATATGTACAAACTTTAGAGAATTTTAGGAGATCCTCAAGGTGTTCGCTCTCTTCCTTGGTCTAAATGCCAGCAAATTCCTCTAGAATTGGGAGGAATTTTCATTGTGTTGCTCTGTAAGTACATCCACTTTACCTAGACCAGGTCATATCCTGATATGAATAACGTACTGAGGAAGTAAGTTGCTAAACAGGCATTTTATTGTTCCAGGCTTCCTTATGGAACCATAACCTTTTAGTGCATTGTATTGCTTTTGAGGGATTAATGGTAATGGCTGCAGTGAGATCTGAAGGCTTGTCATAGTCATAGCTGTAGAAAAGGAGAGACTTTCTGCACAATGGTTTGGTGGATGACACGGAACAGTTCATTCATAGTGCTGGACATTGCTCATAACAGTTGAGCCTTTTTCTCCCATCTTTCTAGAGTACATGAAGTGCTCTTCTGAGAGCAGGAAAACAAATTAGGTCATTGACCTTTCCCGTGACTTTGACACAAATTCCAGTTTGCATTGACCAGCAGAATGCCTAGTTGAATGGGACCTGTCCTGTCCTCCTTCTCACCATGCCTCATCCATTTCAAAGTGGCAGAAACAGAATAGAAAAACAAAGTTCAGATAAAAAGGAGGATTTTTAAATAACAAAACCCTGTTGGGGTCTCCCTGACTTCATAATTTAAGGAAACTAGGTTATTTCATTCTAATTCTGATATTTAGCAACATTGACAGCCCTAATACATTGTAGATCCTAGAGATCATATTGTTAAGCCAACTCACTTTTACAAACTAATCTGAAAAAAATGCCATAACTTGTGAGGCTGAGAGGTAAGGACAATTGTGCTTGTATTTGGATACAAAGTGCATTTCAGTCCTTCTTGTGCTGCATTCCCTAGTCAGAGAGAATTGAAACATTTTCACAGCAAGAATTGTATCTTAACAGTTTGTTTTATGGGCCACCTCTTGTGTCAAGGAAGACCAACACAGATCTCCTCCCTGTTGGTTAACTACCAGTAGTACAGCAACTACAGTTGTTTATATCAAGTTCCTTATAATCAAAAAGTATTTACGTGTATGTCTTCTAAAGTACATGGCTGTATGTGTAAGCAAGCATTCAATTATGGTCAGAGCTTTGTAATCATTTAGACCGGGGCCTGCAAGATCCAGGGCACAGGCAGCAATGCAGGCAGCAGAAGGATTTGCTTTCTGTGGCTCTTTACACACTGTGTGTAAGATTTCCTCAACTGGGAAATCTCCTGCACACTCCCTGACTATCTCTAGTTCTAGACTAGGAGTAAATAAATGTGTAAAGGAGTTTTCCCAGGAGCAGGTATTACACCAGTGCTCATGCAGGGATAAAACCCATTTAGCTCCACTCCTCCCCTAATGAATCCATGCTTTTGTAGGTTTGCCCAGACAGACTTCATGCCAGTGATTGCTCCTTCACCAGGAAGGGAACTTGAAAGGAACTGGGAGTGTGGTGTAGGGTCATTAACTGATGAGAAGAAAAATTTTGCAGCTGATCACAATGCAATTTAATCAACAAAAGTGAAGAGGAGGGTCTACACCTGTGTGCATAGACACAGCTTTCAACACACTTTGGGCTACTAGTTGGTTTTGCAACACAATTTGTGTGTGATGATGGAGGAAAAAAAGTATTCTCCAAAGCATTCATCACAAGCCTAATTTGGTCTCCTGTAAGTCAATAATGAATTCTTGGATTTCAGTCAACTGAAGCAAAGTTAAGCCAATGCTAAACAGTTTTGAAAGACTCACCCAGAAGTCTTATCCAGCCATTCAATTTCCATTAAGGATCTGCCTCTATAAATTCACAAGCAATGCAACATGCAATTGCACTCTCTACACAAACAGGACAACGTGGTTTACATGCACTTAGCAAAATGGATGCATCCCTGATCATTTTAAAAATAGGCATTTGATTTCTTTGCGTGAGGAATTCAAGTGTGTGCCCAGCCCATATATGAGCCATTGCCCACATATTTTTGCAGAGGGGAAGAGGGCTAGAATAAAACACTTTTTGTTGTTAGGTGATTTTTCTTGTTTATGAAGACATCTTTTCTCTTCAGCTATGCAACCTTAAAGACAAAAGAAGGCTTTAGTTCACAGAAAAGCTTTGTGCTTTGCTTAAGATTATCTTGAAAGTTACTCAGTATTTTGTTGCTCTAAATAATTTTCCCAGCTGCAAACCATAAAGATTAAATATATGATCCTAGCCTGAGCAGAAGGCTAATCTCCCACCAAGATACATGAGCCAAAGACTATTTCAACTGAAGCAGAGATTTAAATATTGCTCTTCAATATTATAAGGAAGGTGTTCATATACAATCCTGGCAGAAAGACAGACAGATGAGGAAGGATGATACATGTGTGCTCTGTCACAGGAATTTTGGATGAACTGCATAATTTATTTTTTTTTAACTAACAGGAAAGGAAAACTTGATTAGGAGGATGTCAGAGATCAGACAAGCAACTTTTTACAGGAGGGTTGATGACTTTTTCAAATTACTTCAATAGAAATCATCACAGCTATTAATATTCAATAGCTAAGTAAGAGCTCTTTAGAAATAGAGAAAACAGAAGGAGGCAATTGTGTATTTAAAGTAGAAATCACTTATCTATCTGTAAGGTGTCCCTGGGGACCTGCACACTTCTCTTAGGTGACCAACGTTCAATTTCTCATCTGTGAGTTTACCCTAACATTTTCAGACCACAGGGAAACTGCATTTCTTGTTCAGTCTTTGAGCGGCTGCTTCCTCCTCAGCCCCAAGCTGGAGCTGCCTGTCAGAACTCTGTGAGCTGGCTGTGTCTCAGTGGCTCTCCAGACACACAAGGAGCAGATCTCAGGTTTTCAACTCCCAACCCATTTTTCAATATGCAGCAGAAGTTTGCTGCCATTCCACTGGCAGCCATTCAACTAGAACACTTTCCCCAGCCTCCTTCTTCTGCGACCACAGTACCATGCTTGCTTTGTAAACATTTTCAGTCATAATAGCAACAGAAAAGTAAACCTTTATAGTAACAAAATACTTTTTTGTCTCCTTAAGTGCTTGTCTGTAATTCAGCTTAATGATGCTGCAGTTTCTTGTGGTCTCTCATTGCCTAGAGGGTTTTTTGTATTGATTAAGACATTGTGTACGTCTTGGTAACAAACCACCACATAAAAAGCAGACTAAAAGAGGAAAAACCATCCTCAGGTGGAAAAACACATTTATCAGAGTAATGAAACTTTTGATTTGGAGAATCATTTAGAAGAAATACAAAAAGAAGGAAATTTACTGCTTAAATAGAAATCTTCTTGAAGAGGATAGGGAAATACTCAGTTTCTTGTTTTATGTCCTTTCCTAAACAAAATAACCAATCCCATCATAGAATACAAAATATTGCTCTACATGCACTATGTCAAGTCCCAGTGAGATGTATAATATATACAACACTTATCTAAATTCTAAAATAATCTGTTTGTCCCAGTTGTTGTTATTAACAAATATTAACTCCATTAATTTATTTTCAGAGAAAGTAAGTTATAGGTAATTAATAATCAAATGTTACGTGATAAATGGCAAAAATTGATCCAATCAAACTATTATGCTTATATATTTAATCAATGATCTGAGAAGTAGGAATTATGGGACAAACCATAGGACCTATGGTTTGTATTGCTATGACTGAAAATAAAATATTCAAAGAGACCTTTAAATACTTTAAGTGGGCAAGAGTTCAGAAATGTTTTCCATTCCAATTCCAATATAAAGAAAACTCTTTCAATCCTGTAGAATTTTTTCCCAGAGAACAATTTTTCTATCATGCTTAGGGCAGTCATGTAATGAAAAAACTATGCAAGGAGTCTCAGCAAAATATGTGGACACCATCACCAAAGAGCCCTTCAGGTTCCCTCCTCCCCACAGAGACCAGACCCCATGCCTGACCGCCGGGCTCCCCACAGTGAGCGTGGGAGTGCAGGCATCTCCAACTGGATGCGGGACACCAGGGAGGGGTCCGCCTTGCACAACCAGAAGGAAGCAATATAGACAAAAAGCCTTGGGAAAAGTCTTATGTCACTGCCTTTCACATACAAGTTTACAGGCCAGTGGTCTCCACTAAAAAGCAGTGGCAATTTTGGCTTTCCCTTCTTTGATAACAATTTCTTGAAGCCAGCTTTGACTGACAAATAAAAATATTCCTTAGAACATATTGGTGTCCTCTTCTAGTATCAGTGCCACCCTGTACTTTTGCAACTTAGTATAAACTGTAAGCCAACAGATGATACTGGGAGTTCCTTTCACCCATGAGGGAAGATTATAACTGGTTTTTACTTGACAGCATTATCTTCTAGGTATCAATATTTTTTCGCCCTTCAAAAGCAGAAATTTTGCTGGAAGACAGTAAGTATTATGTAAAAATTCAGGAACTGTGGAAATGTTCTGCTAAGAACTTCATCATGCATGATGGCACCATGTGGGTCTTAAACCTAAGCTTTGGGGTCTCTTGACTGGAACCCCAATATAGACCAACTCCCAAACTGAGTGCTGTCTCTCAAGCAAGGAGTAAAGCCTCCCTTTTTAATCAGTCTCTCTTTAATTTGCCAGTGTTGGCACTCACTAGTGAGTAGCCTCAAAGCAGCCATAACCAAGGGACTTTGTAAGTATTTCTCACTGGAAATAACATTTTGTGCTGATTTACAGCTCTCATGCTATTAATCACCCGATTGGCACAAACGGAAGAATGGTATTTAGAATTGATTTTGGACAATATCTAAGATAGCAGTTTCTTACGCACTAAGATGGATGTGCTTTTTGTGCAGCAAAGAGCTACAAACAAGCAAAGCTTATTTTTATGGCCATGTCATTTTCTTACTGACATTCATGTGCAACACTGTTATCATATGGTAATATTCATGAAGGACCATAGAACAAGAAAAATAAGACCTACAATTTAAATTATGCTGGAAATAACTCTATAGATGGTTTTCCCAGAACGGCAATCTAGCACTAATTACCTCAGCCACACAAGAGAAAATATAGTCTTGATTCAAGACCTCGAATTCCCTTTTTCAGAAGATGCATGGGCCTGGAAACATATTTGTGTTCCTAACTGTAAGCATGTGAATAATCCCATTAGGGAGATTTTGCGACTGGTTTTATGCTCGAAGTTAAAATCACAGCAAGTGTTTAGAGGATCTGTGCCCAAGGCAGGTGTCAATATTGAAAGAAAAAATCTGGTTAACACACATCAGCTTTTTTTTTTTTTTTTAAAGAATGATATCATTTTCTATCTTATCTTTTACTGGAAATTGCAGGAACTGAAAATTCAATTTTGTTTTTAATAAATAATTCATTGCTCTTCTGATGTTTTATACTTTTTCTGTGAAATCACTAGAACTGGGAATTTCTCCCCATGCATTTTGTGTCTTTTTTTCACAGACTCCTGATGAGGAGGAACAAATGTTGTAAAAACAATTGTTACTGGCCACTGCATTTAAAAATTTAATTTCAGTAGCAGCCTTTGCCTCTTTGTTATGCATTTACAGACATCTAAGTCATACTTAAATATATCTATAGCAAACACTTTAAATGAATCAATTAAATTTTATTTAATTCAGATTCCTGAAATAAAAGCTACCTTTGTAAGAGTTCCAGAATTTTTGAATGCACTTCTTCTATTCAAGCTACTAGCAATATATACAATATTTATATTAAAATATTACATAGAACATTAATTCTACAGCACTAGTAAAAGTGCTTGAAATAATTTATGGCAGATAAACAGCACTTCAGGCATTTTCTTTGGCAATCTTTAATAAACCATGAACTCCAGGATCACTACAAGTCCTCACAGCTGATGTACAATACTACATAGTGTTGTAGCTCATCCACAAGAGAATACAAAAGTTTCCCCATTCCACGTCTCTTGGGCTGAACATTTTGCCACAGATGGAAGAGGAACAGTTTAAGTAAACAACTTTCAAGTTATAGCTGTTCAGCACTGCAGTCCAGGGCTTGTGGTTATGAGTCATTGATACTGACCCACAGGGGTGCTATCTGGTGTAGGTTTAGTGTGGAATCAACAACTAGCAGCTTGCCTGTGACTATATATTCAACGTGTATTTTTCAGATTTTAAGAATATAAGCTCTGTAATTTGAGGCTAAGAATCATAACCAAGGTCAACATTTCACTTCAAAAGAGGTAGCATGGGAACATAAATTCAAGAAAGAATCAAATATAGTCTCATACAACCTATGTAGATAGCCGAGACACTAGACACAGCTCCTCTGGTGACATTTTCTCTTCTTATTTAAAATTCTGATACTGTGCAGTACAAGAAATGCCAGTGTCTTCACAGTGTCTTGACTCCTATCCTATGCAGGATTCACAGACTAGGTAATTACACTTTCCTAGGTGCACAGTGTGGTGGTGGTGGCTGCCCAAAACAGCATGTGATACTAAAAATATATCGGTCTCAGAGAGGAGCTGCAGGATGTTTCATATAATCATAGAATTTTTTAGGTTGTAAAAGACCTTTAAGATCATCAAGTCCAATCATTAGCCTAGCCTAGTCCACCACTAAACCATGTCCCTAAGTACCACAACTACACATCTTTTAAATACCTCCACGGATGATGGCCCCACCACTTCCCTGGGCAGCCTGTTCCAATGCCTGACAACCCTTTTGGTGAATAAATTTTTTTAATATCCAATCTAAACCTCCCCTAGTGCAACTTGAAGCCATTTCCTCCTGTCTTATCACTTGTTACTTGGGAGAAGAGACCAACACCCACCTCACAACAACTTCCTTTCAGGTAGTTGTAGAGAGCGATAAGGTCTCCTGTCAGCCTCCTCTTCTCCAGGCTAAACAACCCCAGTTCCCTCAGCCGCTCCTCATAAGAGTTGCTCTCCAGACCCTTCACCACCTTCATTGCCCTTCTCTGGACACGCTCCAGCACCTCAATGTCTTTCTTGTAGTGAGGGGCCCAAAACTGAAGACAGTACTCGAGGTGCGGCCTCACCAGGGCCAGGTACAAGGGGACAGTCGCTTCCCTAGTCCTGATGGACACACTATTCCTGATACAAGCCAGGATGCCATTGGCCTATCTGTTGCCAGCAGGCCTTGCGATGTGTAGACCGACCCATGATCAAAAAGCCAAAATTCTGCCAGTGACACCAGCCTCAGAGCCAGGTATTGATCTGTTGGGCTAAAGCAGTTTCCTAAATCCCAGAGCAAAAAGTATCTATGTGTAATGTTCTTTGAAAGATTTTCTTCAAAGAGATAATCACAGTGTGGCAGGTGTAAAGGGAGGGTAATAACTTGGGCAACTTTGTAGTTTCAACAACCCTAGGAAAAGAAGCAACAATCCTACTGTAAACAAATAACAGGAGAAGCTGTAAATTTGCATCTTAATCATGCAAATCAATGACCTTCTTGGGTTCTAGTCCTAGGCAATCAAGCTTTCATTGCAAACAACCATTTCTCTCACCTCCACATAAAATAAATGTAGCCTCTGAAACAAAACAATGAGAATGATGTGATCAAATGTCCCAGAGTGATTACGTTAGAAGGTGTGTTCTGTCTACACGACAAACCCTTACTTTCATGTAATAAATGTAATGAATAAAATGCTACCAGGATCTGTTAAATACTCAGACCCCTCCCTTATGTTCACAGGCACTGACAAAAACTGGAAGTCAAGGTACTCACAGAAATTAGTCTCTTCAGTCCTTGCAAAAGGATTTTGAAAGCTTACATGAATTGCTGTATTGCCATCTGAGAATGAAATGGCCCTATACCCTACAGACTGTACTTGTTTTTAAAGCAAGTTCTCCTGACCTGGTTGTAAATTGCACAGGGATGGGTTTGTAGTAGGTTACAGCAGCACCATGCTCACAGCCCATTAATGATGTTTCCACTGTAAGATAGCTTCTTTTAATCAACAGGATAAGCTGTACTTTTTTCCTGCCAAAAGTAAGTCAAATGTGGGCTTCGGACACCAAGGAGCCAAGGCTATTTCTATGCATGACCTTTGGCTGCTACTCTGAGGCATCCTCTGGACGAGTGACCTTTTCTCTACTGGGTGTATAGAAAGCCTTGAAGGACTATTGATGCCTCATTTGAGGTGTCACAAATCTACCCACACCAGCCATGCTGATGATTCCAGCTTGCCTTTGACTGAAGGGAAAGCTGCCAAGAAAGCCTAAAGAAGAAAGGTATCAAGAAAGCCAAAGAAGGTCTAAAGCAGAAGACAGCTGATGGCACAGAACCAGGAGATGCCACCCCTCCAGCACCTGGGAGCAACACTACTTAACTTTTACCAAGGCCCATCCAGTAGCTTTGTTGAGATCCACTAATTTTCACAGAGATGTGCTCTGCTCTGGGCAGTGTGCCTGTCCCAGTACAGCAATCCCAACCCATTTCAGGATGCTGTTTCCATGCTGTGAACCATGACATCTTGCTGTCACTGGTCCCCAAGGGAATGGGAAGAAGGGCAGCTCTTCAGCAGGAGCACAGGAAGCTGCTTCTGCCCAAGACCTCTGTGGGCCCCAGGCAAGATTTGCTCCTAGGCCAGGCATAGCAGAGAATGCCATATGAGGATGCCCCCCTTAGAGACTAAAACTGCTCAGAAATGGGAGCACTTAAGAATAAAATGTGTCCTGGCAGTTAATTTTGTGATCAGCTGTCTTTTATATATTTTCGTGTCTTGGTAGGGTTGGGTGAACTCGGCCAAAGGGCTGGGTTTGTGGCGGATATTCACAAGGAACCCTGCTGAAGAGACTCATCAGAGGCTGTAGGACTGGCAAACAATATTCAGATATCTCTAGGGGTGGTATCCGCTGCTTATCTCCAATTTCTTTGAGTTTTTCTCATTTGTGAAACATGACAGCACAAACTAGCTCTTTCATAAGTAAGAAATACCCTAGATTTACTTTTAAGGCATCTGTCTCCAGAATTTCTGGGGTGGGTAAGTCCAAGAAAGAATTTCATTTGGTTCTCTCACAGAATTTCGACATAATTCTTTTCTTTCTTGGTACATACTGTGCTTGCATCTGGTAAGCGTTTCTAGATGCCAACATAATAGAGAGCAGACGTGTGGGAAGGAAGATGAGCATGGCTGCTGAAGATACAGATGTGATTTCAAAAACCATGCGGAAGATGTCATAACTCTAATCATCCTCTGGTCCAAAGGGAATCCAGCCCATGTGTGAAAAATTAGTATCTGCTTAAATGATCTTCACCACAAAGCTCCAGGAGAGTTAGCAGTGAACCTGTGAATCCTGACATGCCTTCTGTGATAGAGATAGGTCATCTTTTTGCCTACTCAGAACACCAAAGCAGGTTCTTCACACAATGTATAATACAAGATGCTTAAAGTTTACAAGGATGCTGATATAAGAACAATCCATCAGGGGCTGGAAAATGCATTGGTGATGTTGTGGCTCAGAAAGTTCCTGGTCTGTTTGTTTCTGGAGGCTGAAAGGGTGCAGAAGAGTGCTGGAAGAGAGAGCCTGCCCTGCTCTCTCAGTGAGGTTACTGACCGCTGTCAGAAATAGAAAATGGGCTAGAGGGACTTTTGGTCTGGTTCAGTACAGTTATTCTGATGTCCTTATTAAAAAAATCCAAGTTGGTCTGAGTGTGATTTTGAGAGGCAAAACTCTGTCTGAAGTCAATGGCAATTGCAGATGTTCAAGTCTTCCAAAAAAATCAGACTTTCAGTATGTTATTTATTGAGACTAACAACCAATTTAGAAATCAACAACCAGTCTGAATATTACCATTGTAAATGGTGCAGCATTCTCCTGGCATAGTTCTCCTTTCCAAGAAAACCTTAGGAACATCCTGTAATTTGTGTTCATAGGAAAGCTGAGAAAATGCAGGCTTAAGCAGCACTGCCAGCTCTTGTGATTTTATCATAAATCTGACACAATATTTCATGTTTTTTTCTTTAAGGTCTAAAATCCTAGATTTATGATGAGAATCTCAGATTACACATTTGGAAAGATAAGCTTCTGGTTCTCATGGCTGCAGAGGAAGCTTGAGAATCTGAATTTTAGACTCCATAATAAGAAGACAATAACCTTAACAGTCTTTATGTTAAAAAAAGAGTAAAAAGACCATAAGCCAATCTCTTAGTTTTTGGGAACCTGATTCAGAACTGAATGATTTGATTTGGCATTAATGCTTAACTTCAGCGTTACAAAACAGTCTTCATGTCAGTGTCTAAGTCTTCATATTTTCCATATGAAATTGGCAGGCTTACACATTTTGGGGGGGGCTGTAGTTTTATGACTGGTCAATACAAATTTGTGAAGACCATAAACACACGTCCTTTCTAACTATCATGAACAACTCATTTTTCTCACACTATTTCTGGATCATGACCCACTTGTTGGATTTCCACATCTAAAATGGAAGAGGTAAATATTTATATTTAGAGCACATTCGTATTCAAAGCATGCTGAAGTTGATGGCCCTTTATCAGCACTGCTGGACTTTGGTATCAGCACTGTGTGGAGAGCTCTTTCATTGCGTTCTGAGCAACATGCATCTTCAAGTTCTCTGATTCCCACCCAAGAGCGAAATGTTTAATTTCTTCCAGTTTTAAACATTAACTGTGGTTGATTCTTGCTGCTGGCAGAAATGAGAAAGACACATTCAGAAAAGAGAGTAGAGAAATTTAAATCTTGCTGGGTATTGGCCATCTTAGGTCTTACTGCAGCTCCCCTGACTTTTGCTTTCAGCTCTCACTACATGGGTCTCTTCTCAGCTGCCTGTGGACAAATGGCCATGTCCTTGCAGTGCACTCACCTTCCTGACAGGACTCTGACCTGGCTGGGAGGGCAGGCAGAGCTGGGCATTGAATAAATGTCATGAGCCCCTATCTCAGATGAGGCTTGCCTGATCCCCGATGTGGAATTACCCATAGTCCTCTCTAAGTCTCCCTTCCCTGGCAGGATTGGCAGGTGTAAAGAGACAAGTACTACGGTATCTGTCAGATAACAACGCCGTGAGTTCAGAGTACAATTGTAAGGGCTGCAGCTAACAGAGGATCCCTTTGTGATGCTCTGCAAAAGGTTTCTTGTGCCTCCCCATCTGCAGAGCTTCTGCAGAAGCTTGCTTTCCCCAGGTATGCCCTGTTTTCCAGAGGCTTTCTGTGATGTTTGATATTTGTATTACTGGGAGAGAAAGAGAGAAGGCTTCTGTACTACTCCCTACTCTCTTCAGATAGGAAATAAGTATAACCAAACACTTTTTCTCTGACATTTGCTTAAGGCTACAGCAGAAGGGATGACATGAACACAGTCCTCTGAGGACAGCAGTGGACGGTGGAGCTTTGTGACCCTTCACGTTACCTGAAGAGTTGTCTCTGGTAAAGACTCTGCATGTTACTACCTCTGTCTACTGAAAGAAGATGATTTAGCAAGGTTCTATCACAAGGTGAGTTGGTCATAAAGAGTTTAGCCAGCTACATCCGTACCCTTTGCAAGTAACAGAAAGACAGCCTGCAATGGACGATGAAAAAAGAGGACTGAAAATAAGCCTGAGGGTTGCTTTGAGTTTCATAGCTTGCTCTGTGACCAAAAGGTTACCCATGCTTGGTGCTTCTCTTGGAAGCTTAGTAACAAGAGGCAGTCCCTGATCATCAAAAGCTGCTAGCCCCCTCCACCTCTCAGCCAAGACAAGTTCCCTGGGAGCCGGCCAGACAGGGCTGGGACCTTGCTGCCCTTCCCCATGCGCCTGTGGGAGCGCCACCATGGCCACCACTCTAGAGCCTGGATATTCTTCATCTCCAAAACAGATTCATTAAATAAACAGCATGCAAAATTATTCTCTCACCAAAATGAAATTTTCTTCTGCCTTCCAGCTCCATACAGGAAAATTTCAGTCAGATTAAAAAAAGAGAAAAAAATGACAGAATAATATTGAAACTCATCTCCAGCATGACAGAGTTGTAGAATATCTAGCTTTTGATAACTGGTTATTGGTACATAAAGAGTGGCTTTCATCTAAAATGTAACCCTGTGTTATCCCCAGCAGAAAATTAACATATCATTTAATATTTTCTTTTTTTTCACAGAGCAAATGAATACTCTGTACTAAACTGTCCTGTTTTAGGGAGACTGTAAGGCAAGACAGTACAGTCCACACAAATACTTTTGGTGTTTTGTCACCAAAAATTTGAGGGGGTGGAGGAGGAGGAGAAGGAAAAGGGTGGAGAGACCTCCTGATCCCTGAGCACTCCTGGATATCAGTAGTTCCTGATAAATCCTAAACAGAGCTTAGTAGGGAAGAACACAAGTAAGCCTCTGTAAAAATATTATTTTAAATGTAATTAATATTTTTTTAAAAATCTATTAACCTCAGAGTCATGCTTTCTGAGGTGCATAATGTTTAGTAACCAAAAGGTTGTATCTTTACTTGCATCCTAAGCAGCTAGAACTGAAATAAAGTGGGTCTGAAAAGAAAGATTGTATAATAAAATAATTGAGAAATACCATTATAAACACCATGTGGTATTTGCAGGCATTCACAAACCTTTGATTTACCAGTCCCAGCTGTTAATGGTAAAGTAGGAATTTGCTCTGTCCTTAATCAATCTAAAGTTAATCGGGTCCCGATACCACTTCATGCCTGCCCATTCTGGAATCTGCAGGGGGTTTACTCATTTTTGGGGCAAGGGGAGAAGTTGCACAGCCTAACATGCAACTCTGCCAAAACCCTGTAATGAGCCCATTGCTATGAACGAGTTAACAGGGTAATTCTAGAAGGCCAAGTTTGTTTCCGTAGCTACATAACATTACACAAACATTTTGGTTGCAATTTTGTGGCAATGGTTTCACAGTTATTTGATTAAAATGCAGTGCCGTCCTGCTTGGAGCCTGGGAGTGTCCGATATCAGTGAAAGCTCTTTAGAAGTGCTACAATTTAAAATTACAGCTTACCCTGTTTGAAGGGATATTTTTAGTCTATTTATTCAGAGTATAAATATAGTTCTATACATCACTGGTTTAATGTCTCTCTCTTGAGCTGGTCAGAAAGACACTTTACCCAGCACCAGACAAAGGTCAACAAATGGGTATCTTTTCTTTCTCTTTTTTTTTTTTTTTTTTTTTTTTTTTTTTTTTTTGTAAAGCAGCATTAAGTGCTTTAGAAAGCAAAGTATCTTGCCAGCAAAGGCTGCACGTCTAACCCCTTTACTGCAGTGACCTACTTATAGGAAATACTCTTATTGAAAAGGGCTTTTTCCAAGATCTAGCATTTCAAACAAAAATGTATCTAAAATTAGGTGGAAAGTGTTTAAGGGATCCCTGAGCAAAGATAATCAAAAGAATAAAAGGCAAGAGAAGGGAAATGGTGACTAATCACCATGCAGTCAGGAGGAGTGATGTAGCACATATTTCTATGAATGGCCATTCTCTGGCTTTATTATCAACAGCTTCATGAGTTATTTATTTCTGATTATTTCTTTGGGTGTCAGGAGGATGTTTGTGCCTGCAAACCCCTGGAAACGAAACTTTTATGTACATACAAAAGGCACAGTAGCGACAGCAGCGGCACTCACATCTCTGCTCAGCTGTTGCCCTTGCCCTTGACCTAAAGGGATCCTCCCTTCCACATGACAACCCGACAGCACATATTTGGTTTCTGTGTTACTGCAGCTCTGGGCTTTTCTTGAGCCAGGTTTGCTAGTTGTGCTGAACTGTGACAAATTCCTCAAGGAGCAGTAGGGTTGAGCTGATTTCAGGTTTGATGCTTTCTGGGGGAGAATGGGGGAAGAGGTAAAATTTCGTCTAATAAATGGTCTCTCCTAAAGTTGTTGCTCCTCCAGGTGGAGCCTACCTCAGTCTTACTGTAACTTAGAGACCTGAGCAAGCAGAAAAGACCACAAATATTAAGTGGGCTCTGTAGCTCACATCTCAGTGGAGCTCCCACCACCAGAGGAAAAAAAAAAAAACCAAAACCAAAAAACAAACCACACACACAAAAAAAGCACAGCCACTTCTGGGTGGTGTTTCTCAGCATCTCATTTGGAAGGCACAAAAATCTAGCATCTTTCATATTGTGGACTGTGAATTGAAATGTGTGCATGGGGGAAAATGTGTGTAACATTCCTTTGTTGAGGTAGAGGTGACAGTTAAGTTTTTTGAGGTGAATGTCAATGGGTAGAGGAGCTTGGCAGTCCAGAATCTGAGGAAAGAAGGTGAGATTTCTGCATATACAGAAAAAGACTTGGGACCAGGAGGTACAACACAGACACACAGATATACGTCATGGGACCACCCTGAGAAATTCATGTTGTTTCTAAGGACACACATTTATCAAAGTTCATAATAGCTATTCAGGCACAACATCTTTTTAACACCTTAAGACAATTTTGGAGATGATATTTTCATTATTATCTTACAACAAATAAGAAATTCAGCTGAGATGGAGCCAGGTTTCAGTGAGGAATACTGTTCCAATTTCCCCCCCTCCTCAGTTTTGACTATAAATTTAAAAAATTCTTCCTGAAAATCATACACCAGAGAGGCGGGAGAGACTTCGCAAAACATTTCAGTCCTGTTCTCAGTTTCCTATAAGTCTGGGCATGTGTCATGGTCTTTGTGTGTCCTAGTTCTTCACTTAAAGTGTCTGGTGAATCCATCTCATCTCTGCAATCTGAGGCTACATTTTAAAGATGTAATGTGTCACTCAGATGCTGGTGTGACTCAATAATAGAATTAACAAAAAAAAATCAAGTTAGTTTAATGCTTACTTCATTACCTGACCCTTCTTTTATTCCTTTATTCACTCTCTCCATTTCAGAAAATGGAGATTTCTACTTTCTCAGGACTATTAAAATGCAAGAAACGATCTGGAGAAATATTCTTCTCCCCAGGCTGCAGCACAGAGGCTGTCGATCGCCAGCTCTGCATTCGCCTGGTGTGTGGAATACATATCGACGTCAAGGGGAGTTCCTCCTGCAGAACAAAGGTGGAATGCGCAAGCAGGAATGGCGCGGGGCACCGCCAAAAAAAAAGGGGGCTGCTCCTGTTCAGCAGACGAAGGATAAATACAGTCTCCATTGCAGACAGAAAAATAGTGTGACGTAAGCAGTTTTCCTGTTGATTTTTATCTCGCCCTAAAGAGACCACTGAAAAGAACCCTAAAACGCATAGCATATAGAATAAAAATATTGGGGAAGTCATTTCACACTCCAGTGAGGTACACAGGAGCCCCAAGAACAGGACACTCATTTCTGTCTGCTTGTATGGTTTTGTGTCTCCTGAGCACTCTAAATCGAATTCACGGTATCTGCAGGCTGTGATGGGACTCCCCTAAACACTGCAGTTCTCACAGCACAAAACCTGTGAGCTTCAGTGTGCAGACAGCCCTTTCTGAATTCTGCTCATGGAAGCTGGGTGGGTTTTACTGTGTTCTCAGCCACCAGCTGTCCTTTTTCATTTCTTTGTGAATTATTATGGACATAATAAGAAATATATACTTTAACCTGGACTTCCACAAATCTGTATGAACTATATTGCTTAGTAAGAGAAGGAAAATTTGTTATCCTTTTCCAATCACTTACAAGTGCTTTTGTATTTTTTTTAATTGCTACTAGGTTAAACACAATTATTCACAATTATTTTTATATAATTTGAAGTCTTAGGACTACATATAGTAGTCTGCATCCTACTCCCCCAAGAAAAATGCCATTTCTTATTTAAAGGGCAGAAATACAACAGACAGATGACAATCTGATCACTGCCTAACATATCACCTACCCCACAGAAAGGATTGCACCTGGAAAGTGTTTATTATAGCCAGAAAGACAGCCCTCCCTGAGATATTTTAGGATGTGACTCATGGTAATGACTAATAGAAAGTTTCTTTACTCATAAATCTGCCCTGTCCCTAATCTATCTGTTATTCTTGTTCTTACAAAAGGCAAAACAATTTGGCAGAATGTTTTTACACAGATATAATACATTTACATGATTGACTCTCCATTGCTGCTGGAAAAGCAAGCCATTATAGCATGAGAATACACTAGGAATTCCTTTTTGGATAACATTTTTGCAATGGCAGTTCCAGGTGAGCCATCTAGAGGCAAAAGCAAGATTTTCTTAAGAATACTCCTCACTAGTAGTGTAATGAATTCCCCACAAATAAATATCCTAAAAAACTCATAGCATCATACATACCAAGAGCTGAGAGATTGCCATCTGTTAAATTCATAAACCACTTACATGCTTTAATTTCCTGTATGCTCACGCTATGAGTTTAACAGTTTCCTCTGCTTTTAAAAATCCTTTCAGAGAGTGGTTTGGATTACTTTATGCTAATGTAGTATCAAAAAAAGCCAATGTTAATTATAATAAATAATATACCAATTAAAGGAGGGAGTGTAGAGTTAAAAAACTTGGAATCTCTTCCTGCTCTTGACTCTGTGTGACACTGCGAATTCCTCTTAACCAGAGTCAGCTTTACCACCCATAAAGTACGGCTCATAATTTTACTCTCTTTGTAAAGCACTTTATGATCTTTGGATAAAATACCAAAACACTACAATAAAGATACACACACAGTAAATACAATGAATGGCCACATTTTGCCTTTACTTCCCTCTTGCTTAATCCTATTAAAATCAGAACTACATGGTGCATAAATTCAGAGCAGAGCAAGCAGCCTTCTTTGCACTTAGCAGTAGCAGCATCACAACACAGCTTATGAAAGGAGGGTAAAAGTCACCAATATAAAACACAGCTGGGGTGATCTTAGAATGGGGTGCACCTGGTGCACCCTGTGGGAGTGGTTAGTCATCAAAGGCTTATATACTATTAAAATTGCTAAATTCCTTTGAAAACTTTTCTATTCACACAAAATTTCCCTGTGCCATCTACCTGAAACCTACTGAAATACAACATTTTCTTTTCAACATGCTGGCTAAAGTAACACAGCCAAAAGCCCGACCTCTACTGCAGGTCCAGCACTTGCAGCTGATTACAGGGTGCAATGTCAGCAGGGCCACCTAGGCTGTGAAGTGGGACATGTAGCTTCTGCCCCAGGGACTGAGTGTCCCAAATCCAGCTGAGACTACCCTGATTTAGAAATTGCTGGTGTCCAATGCAGCCACAGATCTACAACTACTAAAAGTAGACACAGATGCTCTGCCTTCGTACCAATTACAACAATTGCAATGGGAGGCAGAAGTGAAAAACCTTACTTAGCAGCATTGTTCCAAGCCCACACATGGGCATCTCTGCTACACACAGTCACCCTTGGGAGCTGGAAGGGCTCTTCCAGGACTACGAACAAGAGCTGAATATCCATTTAAAAAAATCTGTATGAAGCCTGGGCTGTAATCTGCCATTTAACTTTTCCCTGTAGTACGAAACATGAAACCTACATCAGCATGTGTCAGGCTGGACACACACTGTGTGTGAGTTCTGGTGTGTGATGCTGCTCCACCAAGGGTGGAGGTTGTCCACGTGGAGATCATTGTGGTTGGGAACTTCGGGAAAGCAAGGAAGCATGGGGATAAGGAACAGGCTGGTGATCTTCTCTCCCTTCCCCAAGTTCACAGGGCATGTGGGGATAGCCACTCTGGGAAAACATTGTGTTCTGGTCAAAAAAATAAATGAAATAGATGAGGGCAAGGAGCCAACAGAGTGATGGTTCCCACTGGGAGCCACAATGAATCAGAAAATATCTTCCAGCCTGGAAGCACAGGCTTTTTACATGGCATGATGCTGTGTATGGAAGGGGGCGGTGGGGATACACAGACAAAGGTGAAAGAAGGGGGACTGCCTGTACATCAGCCCCTACCCTATGCTGTATAGTAACAGCTAACACAGTCAGGATACGAGAGCACATGGACTCCTGCCTGATCCTCTCCTGCAAGAGCTGGCCTTTTACCAGGGCTCCTAGGGCAGGGCTGACCGAGTTCACAAACTCACTATCTTGGCTACTGGAGTATGATTTGGACGAGGATATCTGACCCCACGTCTGTTCCTCTCTGTACCTCCGGCTTTGGTGAGCCGTGGGCAGCCCTCCACCTGGCTCATAGCATGCTCCAGATGTACGCCGTTATCATCTGTGGAAGGGGCCAGTTGGACTCTGGTCCCCATTTGCTTCGGACAGCTGTGGTCTCCTGCGGCTTCCCTCTCTGACCCAACATCATAAATGCTTGATAATATATTTGAACAGTTCTTCCTTCACCCTTCTCTTATAGGAATTACAGAGGACTTTTGTTAACCATTTAAACAGTGCCAATAATTGCCTTCATGTAGCTGGAGATACGTGGTATCAGCCTAATAGTAATAAAAGCATTCACTGATTTTCCACAGACACAAGCAGGATAAGCCCCATGTATATATCACAGACACTTATTCAGACAGAATAAATAAATCCCATCCTACAGCTGTTTCCTAGGTAACTGAACCAGGACCACCGAAACAGACTTTGTGCAGCTTGAAGAGTCAAAACAACAAAACTGCAATATTTTTTTCTGTCTCCAAATTTTTGACTTTGTGGGGCTACAAATATGATAGAAATTTTTCAAGAATGAAATATGCAACTGGAAAACATACACCTATTCTCACATAGCCAAAACATGTGATCTTGAGAGTGCTGGGATACATCACTTCTATAAGCCACTCAGAACAACTTTGCATATGCTTGGATTTCTGCCAGTCCTCAAACCCCTGGAAAGCTGCAGAAAGCAGCCACCAAAAATTGTGTCTGTGATTCTCAAATGTGAAATCTAGGCTCCTTAGGCAAATAGGCGTAATGTGTAAGCGGAGGGGAAGTCAGCCCTGTACAACTTCTGGTCTCTTCAAGCAATGCAAGGGCTCCCTACCGTTAACAAGCTGGAAGGTCCCAGCAGATGGTACTACCTTTCATCAGCAAGGTGTGAACAAGATTCTTCCTCAGTGAAGCTGTTTGCACCCACAATGCAGGCATGCCGCAGGAAAATGCAATCAGATCCTTTGAATCCCTGTTCTCCCTTATTTTGTCCATGACATAGACTGCCATATTTGCTTGTCTATTCTTTTCAGTCATATACTTATCAGTGGATGTGAGTATCCATGTTTTCAGCAAACTTCAGAGTCTGATTTTTGTGGGACGTAACACCTTTTACATATTTGCCTCTCCATTGGATTAACTACACTCGCTGATGGCTGGTTTTCTTCTGGTTTGCCTCTTTTTGCCGCCCAGAGCAGCCTAGGCACCTTACCACACTGGGATAGTTCCTGGGCCTGTGTACCGACTGCCAGCCTGGGGAGCAGGCAGCAGTGTCTGCCTTCCTCAGGGATGGAGGAGGATGCTTCAGCTGAGCAAACCCTTCCTGTGACCACCAAGAAAGGGCACCAGTTAGTGCAAAGGGCTCTGCTGTCACACTGGTGAGTTAGAGGGGGGAGGGGGAAAAACAAACCAAAAAACAACCCAAAACCAACCAAACAAAACGACCAAACCCCCACACTCTTTAGCAGGGAAATAGATGGGTGCATCTTTGCATCTGCAACAACAACAAAGGGAGACCAGTTGTGAAAAATCTATGTAGGTAGACAAAGGTAAAATTATTTGGCTTCCCACAGTGCAAAAGTCTGAAGTACCTTCTGTTAGGACATTGCATTCAGCTGGGAAAATTAGAGAAAATAAAATAGTTTATGCTAGGTATACCCTCATTTAATCTATGGAAAGGGTAATATGCAAGTAATCAGCTGCTAAGTGATGTTGTTTGTTTGTGACACTGTAGTAATTGCTTCCAAACACGCATTGTGCTGCTTGAAAGAAATGTACTTGTTTTGTTGTGCAGAGAGCTATGGAACAGTATTTCTACCTTATGAAGTAGCAACTTTTGTGGATTAGAATCACTATAAATGTGTTACTCTAATAACAAAGCCTGATAAATGAATATTTAACTAAACTGTTTTGTTAGCTATAGGGCCATGGAAGGGCAAATATATTTGATCATCATTAGAAGTGAGGTGGTCTAGTTTTCATCTCCTCTGAAGAATCAACAAACTTAGTAATTTTAATTAAAAAAAAAAAAAAACGCCAAAAATACAACAAACAAACCAAAACAATAAAAATAATGCCTTCTTCAGTTGTGCTAATATATCTAGCTATTTTTTAAAAGACACAAAATGTGTATACCAGTGTGGGGAAGGAAAGTTTTTAAGTGGTGACACCAAGGCAAACTCATATTCCTGTGTAAAAGGGGTCAGAGGATCATAAATACCAGTGGGGAAAAAGAGAGGTCTTCTGTTTTCATGATGAATTACATGCAGTTTTTAGAAAGGGAATTACAATATGTGCCTATCCACCCAGAAACTTGAGTTCACAGACTGAATTTCAGGAAACGTGGTGCCAGCTTTTCACTGAATTACATTTGGGTGGTCCTAGTGAAGGTAATGAGGTTATATGAGGTGAAAGTCCATGCAAAAATGGGCTCAGCCAGACTCTCCGGAGGTATGTAGAAACCATAGGGCCTGAATCTGATCTTTCTCGCAGTGATTTGAATTTAGATTATATTAAAGTATATTGATTTCAGTGGATGAACCACGAATGTACGCCTATGCAAATGTAGCTAGAGTCAGGTCACCCACAGCTATATTCCAGCCCTGCAGCTGTGAAACAGAGTCAAATTCTGATAATATGGGTTCAATGTTTCTGGTCCATTTCACTTCCATATGCAAATGCTCAGTCTGCAGGGAAACAAGTTCCCGTCTTGTCTGCTTCCTGTTTCAACTCAACAACTCTTTGAAAATTGCTTATTCTCCCCTCTTGAAGTTCATCAGCAAGTGGGGCATGCAATAGTAACTGTTCATGTACAGCTCCCAGTAAATCAAGGAAAACAATCCTTCACCTGCACTTCTGTCAGAACATCCTTAGATGACTGGAAAAAAGCTTAGTTCTACCTTTTGTCGGCTGGTCAGAAGCAAGAATTAAAACCAAGCGGCAAGCACCCTTTGTCAAAAATTCAGACATCTAATTTCAAAGCCACACACATTTGTCAAACAAGAAAGCATTTAGCTGCTGTAGTCATTTTCCTGAATGTACCTATTTTAAAATTTGATCACCTACATAAAAGGAAGAATAGGATCACATCATTTCATTGGCTGCAAGTCATAACCTTTCTTTAGAACTGTGCACTACCTTAAGGTCCTGTGAATACAGCAGGCAGTAAAATCCTGATGTTATTCATATATCACCTAGCTAGGAACAACAGCCTCCTGGGGTGAAGCTCTTTAGTAAGCATGGCAGATCCAGGATTTTGCAGCCCAGCCAGTTCAACTTTCCCCTGGGTAACAGGGAAGTGCTTGAGAGCCAGGCTGGGCACCCAAATCACAGAAGTACACTGCTTTCTCTTTCAACATAGCTGGCTGGCAGCTGTGGCTCTGGCATTTCAGATGCAAGGGTGCATAAGTTATTCTGACTTGTTAAAAGGCTAGGGGTGTCTCTCTCCTGAAGACAATGTCCTTTATCACATCTAATGTGAACAGAAAGCAGGTAGTGCAGCTGATCCGCAGGTTGACTGTCTCTCATGGGAAGCTGCCTCTGGCTGCAGTTTTGCTGTATGCTTCTTCCTGATGGATAGTCTTATTCCTTACAAACACGATTCAAAAGTAACCTGTAGAATTACTAAACTAACAAATCAGTAAGACTAGATGATCTGAGTGTGAAAATAAAGAAGGGAGTTTAAAAAGAAGCAAGAGAGCCCTGAGGGTCAGACTGAGTGCCGTGCTGATGATGGACTCCAGGAGAAGAATCTATTCATACTGCTGATGAGCTCACTCATCGGATTTATTGTAATGCTAGGTAAACATACAAAAAACCTGCACCCCAGCTAAGCTTTAGAACAGAGATAAGGCCACAGTCATGAGTAAACCTACACATACCCACTTAATTCTGTAATACATGCTGCATACATCTTACAGGGTATAAAACGAAACATATCCATGACTTGGTTTATATTTTCTGTTCAACCTTATTTCTCCCACACCTGTAATTAATGTTACACTGAACCACAACCAAGAACGTCCAACTTCTACTAGACTGCTCCTATCTCAGGGTTTATACTGGGAGCTCCCCTTGTTTGAAATAATATCCAAAACCAAAGTTCATTACTGTCCCAAAGAGCTGACAGAAGGACAATAAGGCATCTTGAGCCAACTGCTGCCTTTAACTAATACAGACCACTGGCAGAAAAAGATTTTTCCCATATTATAGATACTGTTATATTTAGTATGTCAGGATGTATTACTACATCAGGCCCAGGGTAGAGTCTAAAGGACAGCACATAAGAATTAAGGCTTAGCCATCCTTTTTCTCCATCAGCTCTGTGAACCCGTTAGGATTTTTGTCCTCCTGCTTTTGGTTGCTTGTTAATTTGTTTCAGCCATTCTCTTCTGGTTTTCTCCTAGCCTAACAGACTTTTATATATATATATATATATATGAGTCTGAGGGTGAATTGAAAATATAAATCAGAAGGAAGGAGTTTAGCTTTAAGTTCACAAGCTGCACCACTTATGCACATACTTGGAGAGTGCAAAATGTATACCATTTGAAGGGAAGCAAGCCCCAAGTAATTAACCTCAAATACTGTAATTATCAGTGGTTTGCTTCCCCCCAGACTTAAGAAATCACTTCAATGACTGTTTTGTTATTATGGAAACCACTTAATATGAAACACCTCAGGTTAGAAATGTTAATAGCAGATGAGCTTATGTGATCACAGTAGGTCTTCTAGTGATGGATCAATAGAAGTGGTGTAACTCGCAGGCAGCCATCAGCTCAGGTTTTTTTGTTTTGTTTTGTTTTGTTTTTAGTTTTAGAGCTATTTCTTGCAGAATCTGACAAAGTTTTAGATTTCATTTTCATATAAAATTAAATGGAGAAACAGTGGTATGTTTTCCTTAGGTTTACTCAGTGCAGTATTTCCTGACTGAAGCAATAGTTGGTCTTGGTCACAAATACAGAAAGGCTAATTTCCCACTGCACAGCTGAAACAAAATGTGACCTCATTTCTCACTCCAGCACACACTTTAACTTTGTAGGAATGAGAGGCAGTTTGTACACATCACTTAGTTTAGGTAACCATGGTTCTCCTCTGCTCCCTTCATCCTTTTCCTCGATCCACTTCAAATCTCACTTTTAAGAAAACAAAATTAAATTTTGTTTACATGACCCAAATTGCCCTTACTTCGTTGAAAGGTCAGCAAAACAGTCTGCTAGACAAGGCTTTCAAGTCTTTAAAGAAAACTAGTGAGATTTAGATGCTACAAGCCCACTGCCAATATTTCGCATATCTGTAACTGCGAGAGACTGTTCTCTGGCTTCATTTCCACAGAGGATGCATTAGACATCAAGCCATTTTGGCATGGATAGCTCAATGCCCTGATGCTTCAGGGACCACTTCGGAGCAGGTACTTTGCTTGAGTTGCAGGTGTGTAGGCTTTCAAAGATAACTGAACTAGATGAAATGAAAAATTATAAATAAACATTGGGGTGTTCTAGAAATACTGATAACATGGAATATTATACAGAATGGACATGGTTGTTACACTCATGTGAAGTTATAAACTGTAGTATCCTCATTTTAACTTTAAAGTGTGAAAATAAGAGACAAAAGGCACCCAATTTGCCTCACAATGATAAATCACAAGTTTGTAGGACATGTATTATTTTTCCTAGGCCAAATTCTTTAATTTTTATGATATTCACAACTATGTGAAGGTTCTCGGTGAGGAAAGCAAATGTCCTTTAGACCCTGGAAAGTCCTGTTTGAAGATGGAGTAGAGGAGAATGTATTGACTCCATCTTAGCAAAACAGGAAGTCTTCAACTACCACACCAGAACTGTCTGCATCCCTAGTCCTCTGTGCCCCAGGCTAAGAAATGCCTTTTTCCTTTGCATTATATAATCATTAATAGCAATCATTTAATTAATTTATTGTCATGACAAACAACCCTGACACCGAACCCATTGGGGAACTGCACAAGCAATTAAAAATACAATCCTGCAGAAATCATCACAAAACTGATAACGTGAAATTAAATAAGTTATTAAAGTTCCACTTAGAAGTCTTATGAACCTATAAATATATAGTGCTGAATATATGAAGTTATTTTTCCCCAACGTTGATAGCTAGTGTTGAAATATGTTGAAAAATAAGGGACGTAGTGAGAAACAAGGGACAGAGACTTCACTCCATAGGTCTGAATAACCCTTTGTAAAATGGATTATGCAAAAGCATCTCACATGCTAACAATAAGAAACTCTGCTCAGGGATAGTGTATTCCTGGGATGGAGGCTGTGGGTCCACACTTTGATTTTTCCGGAACCAGAGAATTGTATTGCAATTGCTGATTCTGCAATAAAAAAGCTAGCAATATTGTTAACTGACTTCCCCTCCCAATTTCTGTTGGCAATGCAGTAATTTTTCCACCTCTAGGATTATATTACCTGCCAACACAACCACAAATGGCCTGGAAAAGAAGGGAATTTTATTGCACTGCTTTAGGCCATGTCTACATTGGGTTGTTGAACCACTTTAACTGTGGTTAGCTTACATTAAAGTAGCTGGTGCGTACATCAGACTGGTTTTCAAAGTGATTTAGTACCTCAGGCTACACTAAGCATCCCTCCTTAGAGCAGACATTAATCCATTTTGCAGGGAGCCTGTTTCCCTGGGAGTTCTTGTGGCGCTAGCTGCCCTGCTGCCCTGAGCCCTTTACTTAGTGACTCGCTCTCTACTAAGCTGCCTTGATATTTCTATGTCTCCAGTGTGCTGAGGTGCCTTGGCTAGATGCACTTTCTGTATAATTAACAGTAGCCCTACAGACATCAACATATCAAGTTGATATAGCTGCTCTAGGATGCATGTATCTCTCTGGGTTTCTTCATGGATCTATGCATAGTTCTTAGACCTGACTGCACTTGCCAAAGACACATACTCAGCCTCACCACAGTAAGATATCCCACAATGTAGATGCTTTCAGGGAATTGCTAGTGCAGAAGGGCAAAAGGCTGACCAAAGCTTGACTCAAGGGTGAATCAAAGCAAAGGACTCTGGCAAAAGTGCCGTAATACAAAAGGCCACAATGGAAACACAAGCAAAGCTCCTAGACTTAAGACGATGACTGCATTTTTGTACCCAAGACACAGACAAATCCAAAACTAACATGCTGCATATTGTCTGCAGCAGCACTGTGATAAGTACCCACAATGGAACTGGCAGGATCTGGGAAACCACTGTGAGCACCCAGCTCCCCATGCATACACAAGGTCTGACCTGATGAAGAAGTACAGGGTGGCTGAGACTCAGCAGATGTGGTGGAGACACACAGATCCCCAGGACAGCCACACTGAAACATGAACTCAACAGCCAGCTAAAAACCACTGCTGGGACATGCCAATAAGTACGATGTGCCATATCGTTACACAAGTGCCCATGGGAATTTCAAAGGTTGACTTTTCTTGTTACAAGCTACATTACAGCAGATAGCCTTCTTCCACCTGCCGTTTAAGCCCACTCACACAGACACTACCTTTGTCCTTTTGTACATGGTATTGACACCTTTCCCCTCACTTTCTCTCCCCTGCTCCAAAGACCGGATCTTCCCTACCGAATCCTGTCCCCACATTACAAACGTGACACTTTTAATTTCTGATTTAGGGCACATTTTTGTATTTAGGGCTTCATCCTCCTCACACAACACAATACAATGTCTTTGAGAGGAATGTGGCTGTGCGGAAGCAAGAGGAATGGGCAACACTCAGACCTTTCATTGCAGCACCCTCAGTCCAAGGAGCTGGTGGTAAAGCCTTTGCTCTGCAGAGCAGCCCTGGGTGAGCATCCACTGAGAGATGCTCTTGGACAGGGAGCAGCAAAGCAGCCTGCCACAGAGAATGGTGGTTTGGGACAGGAGGGGGAAGAAAGGAGAACAAAGCCAGAACCCTCCCTGCCCTCCTCTGTGCAGTAGGGTCAGGGTACAGAGGAGACATGCACCACACCAAATCCTGTCCTGAGCCCAAACACCTCACCGTGGCCTCTGGGCACAAGATGAGGAACACAGTCCCCAAGAGATGCTGTCCTCACTACCCTAGAGCTGCTCAGAACTGGAGCTCTGAGGGTTTGCTTCCTCTTTGCCATGGTACATGTTCACTGATTCTTAATGCTTCAGCTATGTGCCATTCAGTCTTACTCTCCGTTTGGGACAACCAGGCCAAGCATAACAAGGGAGTTTTTGTACTTATAACTGGAGTAAAACATTGCCAAAATTTCTACCGATGCTAAGTCTGCTGATGGTCAACAGCTACATCCAGGTGGAACTGGTTCTACTTTCATTAAAATGAGCTATAGGACTTCTTCTGCATGTCCCTGTGTAAAGCCAGCGAGTGCGAGGGGTGTTCATCCCTGCCATGCAGTGACCTTGCAAGCTTGCCACAGTAAAGTCTTTGGGGAAGGCACTTTTATTGAAGTGAATGGAGGACCAGGACCCCCCATTTGTGTTTCTATGGCAAAGAAACAGATTGAAGTTAGTTTCAGACAGGTAAATGGCCTGCAAAGCCATTCAATAGCCCTTGATTAAAACTCTTGAATTCAGACTGCCTCAACATTCAAATTTCACATGGAAAAGAGAGCTTGTGATTCCCACTCCAATTCTCTTTCAAGAGAAAAGACTCTTTTCCTTTCCAAATACAACAAAAGATAGTAAATTTTATTTGTTCCAACCTTTTGTATGAATAAAGGAGGGCTATAATTCCTGGGCAAATGAAAATAATACATCACAATGTTGCCTTTGTATTTCTCTTCTATGCTGCAAGTTCTTCGCTCTTAAATTGGTTATGAACAAAGGAAGTGAAGAGAGCTACAAATAGAATCTTCAGGTCTCTCTGTGCAAAAGTATGAATCATTAGCAGTTACTGGTTTGTTTGCCTGACAACAAGTATCTAGTGCCTGCTAGGTACCTGGAGTAGCCTGCCTGGCTTCCATGCTGCTGTTCCAGAAAGCTGCAAGTCTGCCTGAGGTCCTCTATTGCATCTCCTGTCCAACCCCCATTCTTGATACCCAAATGTCTTGAACTGCACTGGATATTTTCCTTTGTTCAAGGTACCCAAATCAATCCTGCTGTTGCTTCCACCATTTCTAATTTCTAAGCCACAATACAAGTCAGTATGCAACACAGTTTCATATTTAGCATTGCACAGTTGAAAAACTTGTCCTGAATAAAGCCACCAAGTACATCTAAACACAGGTGCCTCTTACTCCTAGAGGCTCCCTCTTCTGCTATACATTGTGGTCCATGTTGTAAGGCAGCAGTGGACAATTCAGTGTCTGACTGCCCATCTCCAACACTGTATATGGACCTAGGAAATGTCCAAGCACTGATTTCACGTAAGAAATTAATTAAGCTTTGAACTACCTAGTGCTGTGTCATTAAAAGTCTTACACATCTATTAATACCAAAGCATAGAACTACTCCAAGTACAAAATTCTGCAACCAAATCTGGATCCCACTGAAACCAAACTGTAAGACTCCCACCAGACTTCGTTGGGCCTGGGGCTTGCTCTATACAGAATGTTAAGAATGCAGTTTTTTAGTTTGGTTTCCTAGGGGAATGGGATTTATGCAATCATATTGTGCGTATAAGCATGTCAGTCTACCCCAGTAACTTTGTACCCACTGGACAATTTCAAAAGACAACCCAAAGAGATTGTGTTTCTACAAATTCAGTAAAATAAGGAGTTGGGTGGCAGAGAGAGAGAGACCCTACCAGTGCCCAGTGAAGGCTACATGGCAAACTGATCTTACTTCTTATTATATATCAGATAACCCATGTGGGAGATAGATGTAGGACACCAGGTTTCTTTAGTCCTGCATTCCATGGAGAAGCTCAATTTTGTTGCTTTTTTGCCCTTCTGTGCTTAAGACCCAAGATTAAAATAATTCAGGGTTTGGGGCTGGCTTTTTTTTTGTTTCTTTGTTTTAAATAGAAGACAGAGCATGCCAGTGGCTGCACAATTGAACAGAGGAGTTGCCTCAACAAATGCAAGCAGTGGTCAAACACCAGTCCTCCTGTGACACTATAAGGCTCTCAAATATCCTACCTGCAGAAATAACTGGAAAGTGATTTGAAAGAGCACCTTGACTAATAAGGTATTGCAAAAGCTGATCCTCCCTTTCTTGTCTCTGATTCTTGGGCAGTCACTGATGCGCCATATGAAATTATGCTCACATCTGCATCTCAGTGACTTCCCCTGGTAAACCGAGAAGAATTTAGTTCCTACATAAAAACTACAAAAAAAACCCCAAAAGTAAACACAGTACCCAGTTTCAGCTGTGATCCAGTGATAAAGATGTATTCCTATTCCATTTTCATGGAACTGCCATGATTGGCATGATTATCATTCCATTGCCATGATTGTACATTTTTGATAGCTTTTGTATTGGGCTAACTCTATGATGAGTATGGGGCTTGTCTTGGACTCCTTAGGCCGAAATCAGTGTGGCTAGAAATCCCATGTAATTTATTAATTCAGTGCCCAGGAAAATTTCAGCCTATTATTTTTTACATAGAGTAAAACTGTACAAGACCCACATGAATTATGACTACCCTACTGCAGAAAAGTGTCACTTTTATTTTATTGTCTGCTCTACACCTCTCATACTTGAAGAACCTGTGTTCAGGCAAATGGCCTCTTTTGGGCTATACTTATTTTATTAGAAAACCACAATTATAAAAGTGTCCATTTAAATTCATAGATACTAACAAGTCACTAAAAGGCCTATTTTACACTGGAAAATTACACTGCACACATTTCTCTGAATAAAGCAGATATTCTACAGACAAATGAATAATTTATTCTGAATTGTACTCCTTGTAGTAGAGGTTTCACAGTCATTTCTTTGTGTCAAAATTGTTGGCTTTTTTTTTTTAGATTATACAACGGTTCTAGGACACCTGAATTCTCAGAACCATCCTTTATTATGGTGCACAGTCCAATAAATGAAAAATACTCCTGAATGAGAGATAGCTCGGTAACAATTAAAGAATGAAAATCTTTAATAATACTAAACAGTTTTATGGATTTTTTTTGTATTTGCTGTGACACTCAGTTTCTTGAGGACGCTACCTAGTGTTGACAGCTTCCACTGACTTTAGATGAATTCATGCATAAATTAACATATATGCACATACATGTTTGCATGTGCACACATGCACCCACAGAGCCTTGAAGTCTTTATTGCAGTCTGTAGACTTCTTTGCATTATCTCCTCTTGCATCAAGATGTCACATCTTTGATATTTTTTTTTTAAGGATTTACTTTTAAACCTAAAGGCATTTTCTCCATATTTATTTCTTCTAGGATCCAGTGTTCTACTCCTGACAAACATAAAACATTTGCCAGTCTCAAAAGAGTTATATCCTTAATAACTATAAAGGTATCTTCCCTTTACTATAAAAGGCTAGCTGTTATTGTGAGACAATTAGTTTTGTTAGCGGATTATATACAGTAATCTGGTACTCTAAAGTATTATTGCTTTATAAATTAGAACAGCTATTTCCTGACAGATGCCAGGAAAAGCAGGAGAAAAAGTATATAAAAAAAGATTTATAAACAGGATTTGTCATAAAAAGTTTTAAAATTAGAGTGTACCTTACTCTGGTAAGAACAATTGTGATTACAGCAATTACACAGTAACTGCAAACCAAGTTATTTTAATAATGGTATTGCCTGCCTTCAGGTGAGATGTTGCTGATACCATGACATGAGCAGCCAGGCTTGTTAGGGAAAATTCTCTATAACAAGTCAGAATTTTACCAGCAGAGCATCACTCCTTGTCAGTCTTCCAGAGACAATTTATACAGGTTGCAACTACCAGTCTTTAAACATCTTCCATGTTCACTGTGAGGAATGATAACCTTGAAACAGGAAGGATCTGGGTGATTTGATGGCTGTAACAAGACACAATGTGATCAACATTCCCCAGCAGTGAAGTTAAAATATTTTAATGGAACTACAATATTTGATCAAGGAGATATGCAGTACTCATGGGTACAGAGAGATGATGTTCAGGGTCCTTATATCTGTCATAACACACTAATGGAGACCCATGAGTACAGTATAGCCAAATTATTTTAAGTGAATTTCAGAACCTTAAATTATTAGAGACTTGGTTAAGTTTCTTGCATCACTTAACTTTTTTGCCATATACGCTGGATGGTTCTTCATTCTCACACATTTTATGAACTAGGCAATTACTACTTGGTCTGGGCTGTATCTAGGGCTTTGTATCATACAGAATAAAAGTGATGAGAGATTTTTCTTAGGAAAGCATGAGAAAAGTTGCAGCTGTCCTGCATGATACTTTGGTACCATGATTTCCAAGAAGACGACCCAAGCATAGTAAGGCATCTTGGTCAGTGCTTCCAAGCCCTTATACTCAGTGAAAGCATCTGGCAGTTGAGGGCTCCAACACAAGTTTATAAAAATACAAAATGCAGCTTGAATCTTTTTCTATTGGAAAATAAGGTAATTTTTCTACAGGAAATTATTATAGGAACCATTACATAAATGATGTAATCATGTATATCCCACACGTGAGACTGGAAGATGAAAGCTTCAAAGAGCCAGAAGCCTTCAATGTCCAACTTTTATTGATTTCCCTAAGCCTCCCTGAAAAAGCTCTGCCTTTATGAAGAACGAGGCAGTAATGTTATTTCTAAAGACTTCAGCAGGATCAGGGTTCCACACCGGCTATTACTTTAAAATATATATACAGTCTCAACCATAGGTGAGAGGAGTTACAGCGATTTCTGTGAAGTTGTGTAAGAGGCTGGCCTAGATAGTCTGAGTGGACCCTTGTGGCCTTACAAAACAATCAGACTTCACATGCCAAAAATACTATCATTTGAAGAAAACTTCTGCAAAATCAAATCTCTTGGATACCTAAATGCTCTGCCAAAACAATTTCTTTCATGTTATTATTTCAAATTCAGTTTTTTGCTGGCTGAAGCACTTCATAATTGTGGTTGTTTGCTTTATTACTGAAGTATATGACAGCTAGCAATCAATCATGTCACTTGAAGAATGTACTGTGCCAATTATAAGAAGCATCAAAGTATTATTAAAAACACTGCACAAGGGGATAGTGGGACATCCCAGGACTTCAGATTGGGAAGAGGGTCTCTCCTACCAATAGCTCCCCCTCAGGTGTTTTTTTTATTCTTTTGCCTGATTTGATCTCACCATAGGCCAAGCCCTGTCCCAGGAGGGTGTGACAAGCTGACAGGAGCTGTGGTGCAAAAAAGAGCTGGATTCTGCTCCCTTGCTCGAGGTAAAGGGCCTCTGTGGCAGCACAGCCTGGGCTAACTCTGTGGAGCTGTGATGTTGAAGATGTTTGTGTAGGAAAAAGACAAGAGATACTGACTCAAGAAGAGCTTTTAACTGTTTACATTCATTGGCCAAGAACAATTTTTTTCACCCCTTTATCAGCTGTCCATGAAGCAGGATATTTTGCAGGAAGGAGGTGATGGTACATTTCTGGAACTGCTCCAGCTGCCTCCCCATTTTCCACCCTCAGATAGAAGGTATCTAATGGGTCTTCAGTTCTGCCCTACTTCTTGCATTAGCCATAGGTTTTTTCTGTTGTAAATACAGCTCCTTGCTTAGAACAACTGAGTTCTCTGTCCTTGGTAGGATTGAGAGCTATGGTCTCATGCAGATAAATACTATTATGACTGCTAATACATTAAAAATTCAAAGGTAAAGTTTACCATGGAACTGTATTTCACACAGTTAACTGCTAATGAACACAGAAGTCTAAGCTCCATCCAACAGATTCACATATAATTTTTGCATCATGTGCCCAAGGACGATTTGGCAGTGCACAAATAGTGGTTGTGAGATGCCTTTTTTACTTTATTCTCTTGGGTGAATTTTTTATCTGTTTTCAGACCTTTGCCATTATTGCATAGTGAAAACATTTTATATAGAAACACATGGCCATACTTCTGGGGCTTTGAATGTACATTACTCCAATTAAAAGAACGAAACAAACCCAAAAATACCCTGACACCATCCCCTGTCATGTTCTCCCCCTCCCCCCCCCCACCCCAGATTCTTGCTTTGGGCTTCACTCATTGTAGGTTTGGACTCTATCTTCACTGAAGAACACAAAACCAAGTTCTGCTTTTCCTGTTGAAACACATGGGATTTGTACTTACAGAGTTAAAACACTGCTTAACTGGGTGCTTGCTGATTGACTTGAGCAAGTGGGGACAAGATCTTTTGCATCACTCCAGACTGTTCTAATTCAAAGTTTTCTTGGCACACCCTGCCATAGATAAAATGAATCTATGAATTCTACATAGAATATCAGTTAATTTACTTATGAAATTATACTTCCAGTCATAATGTTTGGGGGGCTCCTAGAAAATTTGGGATTTTTTAGTATAAAATTAGCCTTCCATCGTGCAACTATTTCTAAGTAAAAAGGCCTAAGTATCATCCAGGTAGCAGAGGATATTGTATTGTAGGGGTGTGATTCAGACTGAAGTAAAATCTTTCACTTGTCATCAGAAGGGGAACAAAAACAACACTAAATACAGGCACCATAAAGAAGGTTGATATTTTACCACAGTATAGTTTCTGCCCAGATACTCTAGGGTAGCTTGTCCCCTCTCTTAGCCTTGTATTATTTCCTGTGGGTGCTTCCCTGAGGCCTTGTAACATTCAAGAGCAGACCTAGCATACAATTTTCATATGCCAAGTGCTACTTTTAAAGCAATAGTTGCTGCTTTGAACCTGTAGCTGACATCTACAAACAACTGGGAACTTCATTCAGAAGAGCAGAGGGATGACACTGTTCATATATACATAATGTTAAGTATCTTACATCTGCATGCATGAAATGTCCATTTGAATGACATTGCACACCTTCAGCATGGCCATTTATCTCTCAATACATTTTCTAATTAATTGGTTCTATTAAGTATTATCAGAGCTTCAATAAATGTTTTCAGAGCTATTATTAAATGTCAGAGCTTTAGCTTAAGAAACAGAATAAAATGGGTCTTTAAAAATCTATGTTGTAGGTAGTTCAGGTGTGTCCTGATGATTTAGTTCACAAGTTGCAAGTTAAAATAATTGTAGCTCAGCAAAAATCCCACTGGATCAAGCTGCACCTTCAGCTGCACTCAATTAATTTGAAAGAGTGTTTATGGATTCTAGGTGGTCCAAGAAGCATCTTATGCTGACACCAATAGGACAAATAGTATTCAGCCCAAGTAACTATTACAAAGTATATATTAAACAGTACAACTAAGCACTGATTTGTAAGACTGAAGACAACGCTCCAAAACACTACTTTTTTCCAAAATGGAATGGATTTAGAAAGTAATGACCTAAGTGAGAGAGGTTAATTCTCCTGTTTACAGGCAGTATTTTCATCTTTGCATCTAAACTCACTCTGAACTTGCATAAGTTACAGCCAACTGCGAATTGTACATATGTGAACATGGCCTGAACTGGAACAAATTTCTAAACATAGATTGTTAGATAGCCAAATGGCAGTAACATGGCCAAACCCAATAAGGACTATGCAACTGAAAATATTCCTGCTGATTAGCTATAGGTTTCTTTCCGAAATACTGTTCTCAACAGTTATTTGTAAAACATGCCTGATTAAAAAGACAAAACAAAGAAAAAAGAGAAGGTACTTTGTTTATAATGTAGTTATTTAACAATCTGCATATTAAAGAAAGCTCTGGCTTTCCCAGCATCCCAGGCAAGAATTTTCACATTTTCTTGAACTTACATAAAACAAAACTTTAAAAAGTGCACAGTTCTCTCAGTTGCAGAAGTATAAACCAAGAGTAAGGATGCTGGCTGCACTACATGAAGGCAGGAGTTTCCAAGTACATTAAAGGAAACATTATGCCTGATAAGCTTTCATTTTACCTTTGAATTTATTATGGGACTAAGTATGGCTCATAGGATCTTAAGTGTTCAGGAGAAAGGCAGGAGGGGAACTGCCAGAACTAAAGTGCTTTATTTCTGTGAGGAACATACTTTCCCCTGGGTCCTCAAGAAGGGGGAGTAAGAAAAATACTAACGGCTTCATATCCTCTACACTCACTACCATAGGAGAGATGACTTTAATCCTTTAGAGTCTGGGGATAGAAGGTGAAGAGAAGAGGAAGGTGAAGAGAAGGTCTCTGTGTACCTTCTCTCCAGTTGAATGCTCAACTATAGACCTCACCCAAGATAAAGTTGGTTCAAAATTCTTTTTTAATTTGAAAATAATTTGGTTCCTAAGTCTCAACACATTAGCTTTACAAGGCAGGTTTCAGCTGGTACTTTATATATTGGAGCTATCATACTACCTTTTATTAACTATCAAAACTGATCACATTATTTCAATGAATTCTTCCATTATTTTAATCTCTTTTAGAGAGGCGCTCATTTTTTGTATGCTTCATATTTACAGTTCCTCAAGTAGTTTGTAAACAAAACCCATCTGTTAGCTATACCTGTGTTCTTTTGGCTAAATGTGCTGTATACATACTATGACCCTGTTTCTGCTCCTGCTTTGGATTACTCAAAACTTTCAAAGTGAGCAGCATCACCAGTACCAGTCAGAAAGAGCTGTTGCAAACAGCATTTTCTAGTATTTGCATAGATCCACAAATAAAATAGTAGATCTACTTATGGTTACTAGGTCAAACATTTTGCTGAAGGACCTGGTGCAATGCCGTAAATATCCACAGAAGTTGCAGCAAAACAGACTTTATGGGTAAGCAAGCTACGGACAAGTGCCAGTCTCAGCACCTGTAGAGCTGTGCAACCAGGAAATTAAAGTTAATGTAAAGTAATTGTGTTTTTCAGCTTTTCTGAAAGATTAGATCCACCCTGTCTATGTATTTCTTAAGCAAGTCAGGATTACTTCTCCAGAAGGGCCATATGCATGTCACAGCTCTGCTCTTCGTTAAGCATTTTTTTCCCTAAATCTAAGGTTGCTTGCAGACATTTTGATGGCCAAATTCAAGTAGATCAACTTACTCCCTTAAAGCAATATGCAAAAGTCTCCTGGCACATAGACTTTCCTTCTAACAGGGCTATGCTAGTAGGAAAAAAGAAAGCAAGGGAGAGTATCTCCTCCTTCATTTCTAAACTATATATGTTGTTAATTACAGAATCAGATTTAATTAAACAAGAAAGAATTAAAGCCTATTAAAAAAAGACTTCCTTACTTTCCTCTCCCCCCCCCCCCCAAAAAAAAAAAAAAGAAAAAGGAGGAAAACATTTCTTTCCACTCTGTTTCTGTGGGTTTTCCAGAGAAATCAAATAACCAAATTTCTACTGTATACCGTAGGCCTTTTGATTTTTACAGTGCACAGATCTTAACCTGAGAGGTGAGAATTCAGCTGGGGGCCAGGGATATCCCAAAGGCACCCAGAGCCGGGTTCTTTCACAAGCAAGATTTCATGCTCTGCAAAAATATTCCTCACAAGGAGGTCAGCACATGCCCAAGGCACTGCCGTGGCTCAGTTCTTTGGAGAGGCTGGCTGCTGCATTGTTCCATGCTGTGACTGAGGGGACTGTGTGCCACCAGCCCTCAACCTCCTGCCAAGGGCTAGTGGATGAGGAAACAGAGAGCAGCAAGGAAGGGAAGGTGTCTTTGGACCACACATGTCAGGAATTGCTGTCTGCAACCAGTCCAGCAGAGCTCCCGTGCCAGCCTGACAGCAAAGAGCCATTGCCTAATCTGAATTTGCAAATGCAACTACTCTCTTCCTGAGTTTAATCCTCTCCTGCCAAAAACCATAGCCTGAAGCAAGTCTTTCCCACTGCAAAATCTAGGATTAAAACCAGATGCTGCTAAATTTCCACCTTCACAAGTCATCTTAAAATGATTAGTCATTAAAGGGTTTTTTTTTTTGTTTTTTTTTTTCACTGCCAAATGAGACAAGATAGTGACAAGAAAACACTAACATGGGTAAGACTCTCATTATTTGCCAATTATTTTAACTGGTTGTGCGTGGAAGCTGTGGAAAATTGACATTAGTTAATACAGTGCAGGTATATATCTGACAGACAAATAAAGAAATTATACCTTTTTAAAGGTGATGACTTTCTGATTCCAATTTCTACCTTTCCTGGAGGTAACAAATATGAATGGAGTTCCATCTGCTGAAAATTCACTTACTCACTAAGAGCAACTACTCAGATTCCAGGTGCTCACAAGGGAAGTAGTATTCTGCTACTGGACATATAGCAGAGTGGTAAAATGCAGTGATCATTTTGGTGATCCTTTTTAAAGTGCTCTGAAGTGACATCTGAGTTTGTCTGTGAGACTTCAACATTTGAAAGCTTGTGTCAAGAAAGAAATATAGCAGAGATATTTCTTAGTGAACCAGAGGAATGGTTACTTAAAGGGAGAGCACAAGCAACTTTGAATGTGAAAATACTAAAAAAATGCAAGGACAAGATAAATCATGTTCCTGAGGTTTACAGAAAATGCATGTTACCTATGCTTTAAGTTCTATAAGAAACAAACTATGGAATACACATGCTGTCTGGAAGCATGAAAATTCATATTTAGGTGTTTACAGAAATAGCCATTCCCATACAAATAGTCACGACTAGACTCCATGCCTCCGTCCTTCCAGTTTGTTCTGACTCTGAACATCAAGGCCTGCTGATGCACTGCTTGTCTCTGTTGTCTTCACAGTATACTGGTTCTCAGACAGCCGATGTCCTCCTGTATGGCTTGGGGTGGGAAGGTCTTTAAAGTGCTGCACTTCAACTTAAACAAATATTAGTATGCAAAAGCTGTAGCAAAGTCCGCCAGTGAGTGGAGAGGGGCAACTGAAGTAAGGTAAGAAGGCTTGAAAACCGAAAGACTTTTGAATTTCCTCAATTGCATTCTGTCTTGCAAAAGATGCTTAAGTGCTGCTTCCTTTAGGCTGAATTACTAAGGCAAGATTTAATGCTTAACTAATGTCGATAATACAGTGTCCACACCCTCTTGTTCCTAAATCCACTCTACAACCAGAAACAGTGGGACACCAGTTTTCAGGAAGGCTCCAGGCAGGACCCAGAAATATCCAGATCAGGAAATCTAATCTGTGGCCTGTGTTCAAGTGGTTGAAACAATAACAGAGAATAAAAATAGTTAACACATTAATGTAATGGGCAAGAGCTGAGAATGCTTTTTACAAAAGGGATATCAGAATCTAAGGGTTACCTGAAGGTGGTATTGAGCAAGTGACATATCAAGGCATTATCTCACAATACTATTGAAACTGCAAGCAGCAGTAAGAGCTCTGAAGGAAAGTGAACTGCCAGAGGATCTACACAAAACTATCTCAGGAATAAAAATGTTCAAGAGTGAAAAAAGTTACTCTACAAAATAATTGAGCAAGTATCAAAATGACTGAAAAATTGCAGGAGGATTTCATTATATCAAACAAGCAATAAAGTTGTATGTGAAATTAAAAGTAAATTTGCAAGTGTAAGGAAAATAACCCTAAATACGTTAGAATTAATCATTGCTTAATTAGCTATAACATGAAAATTACATTTGATTCTACGTAGACAGTTGCGTGGAAAATGTAGCTTGATGCTCAGCAGCAGTCACGGCTGCAAAAGGATGTGAAAGCACGTTTAGAAGTGTAATGACCCTAAACAAAAAGTGCCATTGCGTTGCTATGCTAATGGTGCAGCCACTCCTTGAAACTTTGTGTAGTTACAGTCACCTCACCTCAGAAGAGGGAAAGACTAGATAAGAGCAATGAGGATAATCTGAGAAATCCGTAACAGCTTCCATGTGAAGTGAGATTAAACACCTCTGGCAGAACAGCTGGAAGAGAGTGCCATGGAGGTAATGGGACTTCAAGATACTAAAGGGTGGATAAAGTTAACACCAGACTACTGGGAGTTAGCCACAGAAACACTGAGTGGTAAGATCAGAAATAAAATAAGCACCTTTTCCATGCAATGCAGCTGAAGTCGCAAAACACCACTATTGGAAGCATTGAACGACAGAGAAACAAACGAGCACTACCTTCTACATCATTTATACAAGTTCACAGAAGAAAAGCCTCAAAGGGATATTGAAAACATTGGTGCAAATGAAACTGTAGTCTTAAGGAGACTGCAGATTGCCAAAAACTAGGGGTCTACACCAAAGTTCATTATATGGTTGCCCTATTTTTATATTCCTTGCCTGAGCATGTGCTGCTGGCTGGCTGCTGTCAAAGGCAAGATATTAGTTCAGAGGGACCATTAAACTAATTCAGTAGGGCTGTTCTGGATTCAGCCAGGTCAAAAGGACAAATAAAGTAGGTGCTATAAGTTTTGAACATCCACACTTTAGTTAAAATTATTCAAATGGCAATAAAGAAGATTCATGGAATATTTATCTTGGTTTTAACCTTTAGTAATTTGAATTTCCTTTTCATTCAGGCAAATCCCTTAACCTCTTCAATTACACCTTCGCATTATGGAAAAGTTTCAAGAGACTGTGTCCCATATGAAAATATTATCACAGGCTATGAAAAAAAACCCTAACCCAAAAAAACACACCACACAAACACATACCTACTGCATATTGATTTCTCTTTCTCTTTGATCCAGTCATTTTAATAGTTATGCACCTTTCCCCCATCAAGTTTTCCAACTAAACTGTTGCATATTAAAAAAAAAGCTAGCACCATCTCAGCTTTAAATAATAATTTTAGAAAAAAAGATAATTTAATAACTTTAAGATTATAAGAAAACAATTTGCAAGAGAGGTTTTGTGAACGCTATTAAGTTTCTCCCAAGAAGCTACAGGAGCCATGTTCCTGGGGGGGGGGGGGGGAGCACAGAAAGCTCAGAAGGTCTGTTACATGCCTCCATGTGTCAAGAGGAATCCAAGTTCAAGCTTTCAATTTGGAGTGTTTCTAAGAACGATGGTGTTCTTTTCCCCCTAGACCAACAAAAGGATACATGTAACATCCATCACCTTTGCTTACCAACAGCAAGGAGTTGAATGATTGCCACACATGTCCTTCATGATGCACAAAGCATTCTTCTGGTTAAGCAAAGTAGTGGGATGCCTCAAAGAAATACTAGTGCTTCATTTTCCCAAGGCATTGACTTTGATGATAGCGAAGGGATAAACGCTACTAGGACAAGGAATGGCTTTAACAGGCATCAGGCACTAGTCTCATAGCAGTCAAGTTACAAATATACAACATTACAATGACGTTACGAAAACACAAATATTTTGTTCTAGCCATGAACACAATAGCATGTTTTATTCCTGAGTAGCCAATGACTGTCCACAGAAGGCAGGAGTCTGATACATGATCAGATGTTGTCTAGACTTTCTTGGGACACACTTCAACACTTGCAAAAACCATGTGGACACCAGCACAAGTTATCTGTGAGGATGTCTCTCTAGCACTCAGTGTGCCAAAGCAGGAAAATAAAGTAGGTAAATGTAACAAGTCAGGTAAGTGGAATTTCCTTTCACTTAGAAAGTTGTTGCCAGGCTTTAGGACAGATTTGTTGTGATATATCTAAGTCCACTGGATGCAAGTGCAGCAGACTAACAGAATAACCTCACTTTTCAAATTGTTCAAAACAGGACATCCCTGTATACTGAATAAGTTAGTCTAATAAGAGATGCTACTGCTCTGCTTTGTACTGAATCAACGATAGCCAATCTCTTCATATTTCCTTGGGGCTATTTTGCCTTCTTGGTTAAAAGCACAGAAAGAACAATCAAAACACAGATCTACTCTGATTTTCAGAAGGTTTTTGAACACAAGGAGGCCAATCAAGAGTAAAAATCTTCCATTTTGTCCTAAAGCAATGACTGCTAAATTCTCTGTGAAAGTGGCCAAAAAGAAGTGATTTATGTAGCCTCTTTGCTTGACAAAAATATGGCATCTTTGCACTAATCCTCTTCACTCCCGGGCTCTTCTTCCCTTTTTAGTATTGTCAGGATAATTCAACTCTCCTACAATCATTGTTCAAACCATTTTATATACCACTGTCAGCTGACTGATCTTCCTTTTCATCCTACCCTCAATATCTATAATCATTTGTAACAATACTACTGTATTTTATTGCTGTAAGCAATAAATACCAGCTATTATAAAAGTAGTTTGTGCAAAACATTTACATATCAGAATTCTGTGTTCCATTTCCAATTTCTTCTCAACTTCTTCCTCTCCTGTAGGCCTTTTCTCACGGTGCAGTTTACATCCTGGAAGCTTGATATTTTAATCAGCTATCCTGTTATAGCTAAATCACAATAACATCACTCTCCTCCTGAAAGTGTTTAAGGGTATATTATTTTTTCACTGTGCTCAAATTTCCTTAAAAAACACACTCAGGAAATGAATGCAAGAATTAATTTTTTTTGTTCAAGTACATTGTATTCAACTTCATTCTTAATTTGTTTTACAGAATGTGTTTGCCAGCTGTTCTTTTGTTATTTTCATACCTCTCTAAATCTGATTTTCTAGTTAAATACTTACTATTTGGCCCAAATTCTGCTCCCTAATGTGCATGACCGGAAGCCACAATCATATCCAAGAACGGGAATTAGTTCTAGCTATTCATATCTTTGGTGTTTTTTTCTTTTGGACTACATCCGTTTCATTTATCTTAAGTGACCTGAGCCATTTTACTGAGGCAGTTTTTAACAGACACATGTATATAACTAGCAGCACCTATACTGAATTTAACATTACTCAGATTTGATGTTTTAAACTTAGTGTGAAGCAGGTTATTTAATACAATATTCTCAGTAGCTGAACAGAACCCAGTTCTTCTCACACATCAGTGCAATTTTTAAAATCACTTCAATTAGGAAGCCAAATAACAGGAGCTAACATAAGCTTTCTAGCAAGTTTAATCTATAATACAATACCTGTTTGCCAAGTGGAAGAGCATTTAGATGGTGTTATTAGATTCTCCTCCTCTTATAGCTCTATAATATATTTCCAAGAACTTCTATCACCTCACTCTATATAAACACATGGAAATCTTTTAGACAAGCATATATAGACAAGCTGACTGTATATGACATAAGCTACAGCTGTTAGTTTGTGGAATTCAATATTTTGAATCTAATAAGGAAGTATTTTTACTTTAGCATGGGAGACCACATTTATACTCTGCCTTCAGTTCTTGCTACTGTTTTGCCCTTTATTTTAGAAACTAACAGCAACTCCTTCAGAAAATGGATAGCCTTTTAATTTGTGTTAGCATACTGGACTCTTTTTACTAAACTGAAAGTTAGAGGAGCAGAAAGCCCTAAAGAAAGTCTTAGATTAGATGATTTATTTGTGCAATTAAAAATTTGCAGTAGGCATTAGCAAAACCTACCATGCTGTAAATGGCTTTTACTGACTCACCTTAAACTATTGCTTAGGCTTTGCTTCACACGTCCGAGTAGTAGCTAGCACCTGCTGCTTCAGAGGAAGGCTGAACAATCCTCTTGGTGCCAATAAGTTCAGGCCTTTGCATAAAGTTATAGACAGGAAGTAGCTGTAAGGACTGCTTTGTCCTTACATTTCATTAGCTGTATGCATGCTCTTGGGTTTGATCAAGCAATCCACCTTTCTGACATCTGAGAAGAAGCTCTCGTTATTATCTGTGGGGCTAGCCATGATGAGAGGTGGTAGAGCTGTTACTTCAGCTGGCAGTCTGCAAGGCCCCAAAACAGCCAAGCCAGCCGGAAAAGACAACCACCTAAAATAAAATTCATGCAACAACAATAAAAAAAATAAAAAAGCAAAATAGCTCAGGATCCTCTTTTGAGAACAGGTTGGGGAAGGACAGAAGCAGGGCGAGAGCAGCTGTTCAGTGGCAGAGGCAGCTTCCAGCACCAAATCAGAGTTTGCGTTGCTGTTTATGCCCAAATTGCTCTTAGATGGAGCAGCTCCATTGAAAGGGACCTAGGGATCCTGGTGGATGGGAAGCTCAACATGAGCGAACAGCGTGCTGCTGGGAGCCAAAATGGCCAATAGGATGCTGGGTTGCATCAAAAAGGGCATCACCAGCAGAGATAAAGAAGTCATCATCCCACTCTACTCAGCACTTGTCAGGCCACACCTGGAGCACTGTGTGCAGTTCTGGTCCCCGCTATACAAAAAGGATGTGGACAGGCTGGAAGGGGTGCAGAGAGGGGCCACCAAAATCATCAGAGGACTGGGAAGCCTGCCATATGAGGGTAGGCTGGGAGAACTGGGTTTGTTCAGCCTTGAGAAAAGGAGGCTTAGAGGGGATCTCATCACCATGTACCTGTACTTAAGGGGCAGCTACAAAGAAGATGGAGTCTCCCTTTTTACAAGGAGTCACATGGAGAGGACAAGGGGGAATGGGCACAAGTTGCTCTTGGGGAGATTCCGATTGGACACGAGAGGGAAGTTTTTCATGGTGAGAACAGTCAACCATTGGAATAATCTCCCCAGGGAAGTGGTTGACTCGGCCACATTGGACACTTAAGATTCAGCTGGACAGGGTGCTGGGCCATCTTGTCTAGACTGTGCTCTTCCTAGAAAGGTTGGACTAGATGATCCTTGAGGTCCCTTCCAACCTGTGATTCTGTAAAACTTCTAGATACTTTCTAACATGAATGCTATTGCAACTGCATTCAGTTATACCAACAGATGTTTTAACAAACACAGGGTGCTGAAAGAAAATATAACAGCTTGCTTAACTTCAATATCCAGCTAAATACTTGGACCCTTTAGAAATACTTCAAAGATAACATGGCAATTGACACATCCACATTGGATGTTACCTTGTAATGGAATGGGACCTGGATTGATTTGACATGATTTGTTTTAGATAACAGGTGCTATGAACAGAGAAACAGTAAATGTCACACCCTGATTCTCAAAGATTTTGAAGGTGGCTGGAAAATCATATCCAGAGAGTAGCTGTCAGTTGCTCATTGTCAGGAAAGAAGGATATATCAAAGCAGAGTTCTGAAGAGTCCATACTGGCTCTGACACTGTATTGGGAGTTGGATGGTCAAAGTTAATTTGAATTCTAAACAAACATACAAAAAATTAAAACCATAGATACAAGTCAATGGGTGAACACACTGAGTATTCTTCTTAAGCAAAAAGAATTAACAATATAAGATTGTACAAGTAGCTGATCTATAGAGAAGAACCAGGGAGTTCTAGCAGATTGCAAGCATGTATTACATAAAATAGCCCTTTTACTCTGTTGATCATATAGGTGCCACAGGGGAAGGACTAGCCTCACTGTGGCCAGACTATAAGAATTGTTTAGGCCCATTAGAAAGACCAGGGGAAAGCAATGAGAAATAATCAAGGTCTAGAAAATAAAGCATGAGGAAAGAATGAGTGAACTGGAATTGTTTAATCTTAAAAAAAGATGCTGAAGGACAGACACGGGGAACTGGCAAAAAAGGAAAATCTTTCCATTGCCATAGTGATAGGTTTAGGGGCTAAAAGGCTTCAGCCAATGGAAGTGACACCAAACAACATGAGGACAAGCTGTCCAAAGGCAGAGTTCAGAAGTGGGCAGCAAGCAGGGACTGAAGTGGCCTTCTCTGCAAGGTTTTACAGCAAAGAAACATGGGCAGAAACAGCAGAGGCACAGCTGATCCCACCTTGGGAAAGGAAGGTGGACCTTACAGATCAGTAAACTCATATCCTGCAGAAAAGGTCAGTTTTTAATACTGGTCTTGTGTTTCTGCTGCTGTTCTGAAAATTAGAACTCAGTAGATATTTATTGATATTTCCTCTTCAACTCTTTGAAGACTTCCATTCCTCTATGGCTTAAACCTCAATTCCTTATATTTTCTACTTCATCTTACAGAATACACTGTGCAACTGCTCATTACCAGCCTGAAAATGGCCGCGTGTTTAGCTACAAGGTATTGATCTGCAGGATTATGAACAGTGACAAGCCATGAAAGAGATTCTCCCTCCCCATGTTGACTTCTGTTTGGTTTAATTATACAAAACATTTCAGCTGTTGCCATGTGAGCTACTTCAGAAGGAAAAGAACATAAGCCCTGTCCTTCAGACCAGGGAAGTGGTTATAAAGTGATGAGAAACTCTGGCATGCATTGTTGTAATGGTTCTACCAGAACAGGTAATTTCACAGTAAATATTACCATATTAGACCATTGCAATAAGTTAAACACAAAAGTTATAATATTAATCTTCAACAGATAACCATGCAATGGAAGATAAATGCTCTTATTTATATCTGATAAAGTATGAAGTTTTTATTTTAATTTATACTGTAATTTGCTTATGTTCAGCAAAATAAATTTTAAAACTATTTTTGATGGAAAATCGGGCTTTGCTTACCTTTTTGTGTGTGTGTGAAAGAAACCTGCACTCCATGAAGTATTTTGATACATTGACAGTATCCAAATTTCAGCCAAATATTTTAAAATAATTTAAAATGGCTGCAGTGTCATCCAGTTTATGGGATGGATGCCGCTTGCTTCCATTTTGCAGGGGAAACTGCATCCCACATAACATTAAGTCTAGAAATGGGAACTTAAGAAGCTCATATGACACCTTCCAGATGATCGGTTCCTGGTTTTCAGGCAAAATTTACACTACACCCCAAATTATCAGAAGTTTTCATTGAAAAGTACCATCATTACCCCATTTATCTCTTTTCCTCAGAACTTCCCATGGCGATTGTTTTTCTGTTCATAGTGCATATTAGTGAAACCCTCAAATTCATCTAAAGAATAATTAAGAGACTAAGAGACTGCCAGGAGATGTTCTGGTAGAAATTATCTTTATACAAAAATTACTAACTATTAAGTAGAGGGATACCAAAGCTGAAAGACATGGTTTATGGGACATATACGCATATGCACACATAAAGTCCTGTCTGGAAAAAGAAAGAAACCAGCACTCCCTAGCTGCTACCAAACTTAGTTTTAAAAACAATGATCATGCCAAGAATAATAAAACTCCTGTTGTCCTCTAAGTGTAACAAGTAGAATTTACCAATAATTCCCACATCATACCTATATCCTATTATAAACAGGACTTTAGCTTCAGGAGGCAAAAAAAACCAAGGAACCCAAATCATCCAAGCAAGGCTTTAGTATTTTGAAGTCTAAAGATGCACATGCCTGGATGAAACAGCTTTTGAAAGTGCCTGATCAGATTACATAGCTAATCAGTTTAGAAAACAAACAGAAGTCTCACTTGCATTTTTCTTTAAATGGGTATTTTAAATTTATATTTATATTGAAAGAAAAAGACCATGTTCTTTACTCTTGTCATCCTTTTCTGAAAGTGCTAACCTGCAGTCTGGTGAAGTCCTTTAAAGACAGACTTTCTTTTGCCTTACTGCCTCTCTAAAAGCTGTGTAAGCCATTATCTTCTGCCCCAGTTACAGCCAAAGTTCTGATTGCACAATGCAGCCCAATTACTCAGGCTGTATAGGAATGCCACAAGTTTCACTCTTCATGGAAAAAAGTTTGAGGTGAAATAAAAGTAGATGTGGGTAATACTTTTTCTTCCTACTGCCCAGTTGTGCAACACTGTGACTCAACATCAAAACATCTGCTAAATAGGAAACCTTTTTAATCATGACTTTTAGCTTAATTTACACTGAAGTTTCAAATGAGAAGATTTATTCCTCCAAACATTATTAATCTAGAGATATATTGTACACATGGGTATCGATGCTAAGTGGGAACATTCCTTCTCAGTTATCAGGCAAAGTGTTGAGCTATTTTTAAAAAAAGTAGTAAATAAAGTAAAAATAACATATTTTGGATATCTGCTTGTTTAAATTGGCAGCTCAAACCTTTATCTTATTCTTACCAAATAACCACAAGTAATGCAAAATTAGCTTCTGCATCTAAAGACTAGCTGCCTGATCTTCCTTCTGCAGAGATAAAGCCAATATGCTGCCCTTGGCTTCAGTGGCATAAGTCTGTGTTTCTACAGATCGTTTCTTAAACTAGGTTGCATTACATTTCATTTCAGTCCTTATTTTGTCAGGGACTTTATCTTTTAAGATGCTAAACTAACCCATGCGTTTGGTTTATTTCTTTAAAGTGGGCACTGAGCCCCATTACAGCGGAAGTTTGACAGCAACAAGTGGTAACATGATTACCTGCTCAACAACCATTCTGAAAGAGAAAATGTAACTGTTCCTCCCCCCAGTCTCTCCATAAAACAGGTAAGGAAGTGATCATGAACATAATTAAGTGTGGTGCCAAGGATCATATACTCACTGATCAAGTAATTTTTGCTTTAATAATGTCTTTCACCTTCATTTGCTTTAACATTGCAAACCTGCCCTGTCTTGCTGCACTAGATGTTGTGGAAACTTGTTACAAAGGACCATTTGTCCTCCAAATGTGTAATGTAACAATAAGCATTATTAAATACACTTGTGATATGATCTCTTCTGAGAATGATTACATACTATGCAAAGATTTTTTTTTTCCATCTAGAAGAATGAGTTTAATAAAAACTTATTAGAAAAAGAGAGGCTGAATAATTGTTTTTTCTAGAAATAGCTCATTTATGCCAAATGTCATTCTATTTACCTCAAATTCCACAATGATGCTTTGTTTGCCTCAATCTGGTTTTCATTTCTGAACACTTGTCACTATCTGCAGGTAACTATTTTAGTTACATGAAAAGATATCAAAGCCATGTTAGCTAGCTTCTCAAATACAATTTCAATCCTTTAAGTTGTTACAATTCTTGCAATGCTTAACCAGGGTTTTAAAAGAAAATGGGGAAGAGGCTGTGCATTATTAAAAAAGTTTTCACTGAAAACTTCAAGAGTGCCGTGAGAGCACTGTAAGAATGTACAGCCACCTGTATGTTCTCCTTATTGACTTGAGACTTTTACTGATTGTTTCCTTCCTACGGCAAAGGAGCTCATCCACAGTAAAACTACTTTTCTGACTGTTCACATAGACAACTTTAGCATGCCAAAACTACATGTTAGAGTGCTGCCACAAGCCATGTCTAGGATCCTACTGTAGGGTTTAGAGACAAGAGATAATTAGGCAATCTTTCATTTGCAGCACTGGTCTCCATTCTCAAATGCCACACTCCGTCATGAAATAAATGAGCACGCCACAGTCCAGGCCAAGAATACACTGTGTTTTTCAATAAAAAGCCCTGGCTGATGTTCTAACATTGCTGCAGGAATTGGTCTCTGCTCCTAAGCTTTTCAAGACCATTTGAACTCCATCTAGCAATGCAGTTATTGCTTTTTAAATCAGTTACAGAAAATTTCACAATGGTTATTGAAGGAAGTGAAAGAAAAGTGTGCTGGAAATGCACTCAGAATTGGCCTTAAATAGATATAAATTGGTCTCAGTTTTGATTGAGATGAACTCCAGATTACAATTCAACCTGAAAAAATAGGATTTATTTAGGACTAAATAATTTTACCCTTATTTATAAAACCAAACCAGGTAACAATAGGAACCATGTTAGAGGCTACTCACACCTGCAACACAAAACAGGAACAGCTCAAATGCACCCTTGGGTATCCACAAGCATAATACAATGGTCAGGCACTGTCATACTTCATCCCACCTGTAGTGTTACTAGCACTGCCCATCTGCGTTTCTCCAGGGCGCTCTCTCCTGTCAAGAAATGCTATCTGAGCACAAAGCAAGCATTGGCAGGGACTCATCCAGGCTGTGCAGATGTCCAGCAGCCAAGGCAGTCCTTGAGCCACAAAGCAAACCTCTGAACCTTGTTTGTCCCCCGCCATGCCCTGAAGTACCAAGGACTGTAGCTGCCACATGCATGATGCTCACAGCACACCCTTGGGACTGGCAACTGCTGCTGTCTCTGCTTTCACAGGTGAGCATGGTAACCCCTTTCCTGCCTCCTCCACTGCCCAACACCAGGCACTGCAGAGGAAAGGGAGCAAACTCTGCCAGGGTCCATAGCACTCACCAACTTCAGCCTGCTGAGAAGGGACAGCTGGGACCACACCAGCCTTCTTGGGAAGTTTGTTTAAATCCACCCTTAAAGGAACACACTAAACTAAGACTGTTCTGTAGCCTGTATGACTATCCTACATGTAGCTATCAAATACAGAGTTAAGTTAGTCACAAATTAAACCAGAGCATACTAGTCCTACTGGATAGACTCTAATAATTTTAGAGAAATAAGTGCCTATTTTAAGTGGAATTTGACAATCAGGATGTCTTGGATTACTTGAATTTAACAACTTTTCAGTGGGATCAAATAAGTTTTGAAATATGGACTCAGATTTTGCTAGAGAGACAGTTCAACCTTAAAAGATCATTATCCTGGAGCTGTCAAGGGCATTATGTACTTAGCTGACACAAATAACATATTTTAATTACAGTTAATAAGAGTCAGATTTTGTTTTGAATTCCATTATGTCAAACCTGGCATGGTCCTTTAAGGAGTCTGTACATAGAGCACAATAGGTTTTTTTCTGTAACTCATCTAGACTTCTTCTGCTCATGTCAGTTTGACCTTGAATAAAACATGATGTCCTTTGAGATCCTTTTTGAAGAAAAAGGTCATACTCAGGGCCAAAAAATTCTTTCACTAAAGAGACCTCTGTATCTTTAGCTGGTGAAATTTGTTGCTCTATCATGCATTAAGAGGCAGCATTCCTTGTTTAGAATGGAATACAGATACAATTGAGCTCTGATTTCAGAAACATCACCACTACTACTAGAATTTTTTGTACCAGTGTTGGGAGTCTGAGGAGATAGCTGTTAAACATAGGACAAGGGGATGCAAACCTGTAAAGATTATATAAGGTCTGATCTTTTAGTTATTTAGATAGAATAAGAAACAAGACTCCTGGAAATTACTAGACAATGTGAATAGCCCAGTTGATTTCATAAAGATATTTATGCATTACCCATTATTAAAGTATCTGCAAACTGGGGCTATTACACTAACAATTAATTGTAACTGATGTCAGTTAATTCATTACATTTGCTTGCCTGCACAAAACATCTGGTGTTTTTACTGATATCATAAGCCGTCCTTCAGATTCCATCATCCTGCAATAGTTCAGCAGACAGCGGTAAATACTCCAGCAGCCTCACTAGGATTTCACCAGATAGTTCAGTGGTATTAAACAAACATGGCTGACAAAAACAGAGGTATTTTCCTACCATTACTGTTCTGAGGAAGTGGGATTGACTACAGGATGGGTTTAGAAAATCCACAAGACTAAGTTTTTCCTACATACAGTGCCAGCCAAATGCTCATGGACACTATCTTGTTTGCCTGATCCGTAAAGCATACATGCAAAATTCATCAAGCTCAACAGCAATATTAATCTAAGATAAACACCTCCACGTAATCCTGCTGGCAGCTACTTAGTTATAGATAGTAAGGCCAAAAAGGACCCTTATAATAGCATAATCTGACCTCCTGCATAACACAGGCCAATGAACCTCACCCAATAATTTATGATTCAAGACCATAAGTTGTGTTTGAGTTACAGCATCTCCTTTAGAAAGATCTTCAGTCATACCTTAAATACTTTAAGTGGGGGTGAAACCACTACATGTCTAGGTAAGTTATTCCAATGAATAACCCTTACTGATAAGAGACTGCCTTATCTCTAGTCTAAATTTACATAGCTTCACTTTTTGTCATTGGATATCTCTATGCCTTTTCCAGCTAAATGTAAGAGCTATCTATTATTTTTCCCTACAAAGACACTTGACTACTTTAAGTGACATCTTAACCTTCACTTGGAGAAGCTAATAGACCAAGTAGATATCTTTCAACATACAGCATATCCTTGTACTCTATTTTGTAGTTCCCTGCACTTGTTCTAATTTTTAATGCATCCTTTCTGAAATTTATACCAAAAGGGGCTATGACAATTCTACAATTCCAAGAAGACTTTCTTACTACACTTGCACTTAGTGAACAAAACATCACAACCCTGTGTCCTTGTGAAACCAGGACGAATTACTTAAACAGAATAGCCTTATAACATTAGAGTCATTAAAAACACATAAGTAATTAAAGATGTATATAGGTAGCTTAATACATAATTCCCACTGATAGAATGAAAAATACTTGATCCTGGATTTAAAAACATTCAGCATTAATAGTTACTGCTTAACCTACTACCTTCATCTATGGTGAAGCCTTATTCTCCCCCCAGTATCAATATAATTTCCTTTGTTTCTGTCACAATTCAGTACAGAAAAGTTTGTTGCATTTTTACTTTGTCAGAGTTGTGATATTGCCCCCGGTATAATACTGGACATGACTGAAGTCAGGATTCAGTTTGTTATCAAACACAAAAATTTCTTATAACTATCTGTTACTTATCAGAAGCAAGACAGACTTCAACTATTTTTAGAATGTCCGATTTTATCTAAACTTCATATTTGGGTGTGTCATTTTTAGCTTTAGGCTGCATTTTAGTTCCCAGAACCCTAAAAGAAAAAGTGCCTAACAGCAAAACCACAAACTTTTTACATTTTTTACCCACACTTACAAAGTCAGTTTTGGAAGGAAAGAAGTTGTTTGCCAGTGAGGTCTGTATTGTTGGAAAATAAATAAAGAAAAACAAGTAATTAGTTCTACTTGATGTTGTTTAGAAGTGGCAGACAGTTAAATAAGCCCCCAAACTTCTGAAAGTTTATGTGTGTGGGAACAAGGACTCCAAACAGCACCCACTAACCCATTCCTTAGCTTAAGCCAGGATCTCTTCTGTTTCTATGTCAAGATGTCTCCCAGGAAACTGAAGAGAGGAGTCACTTGTCACTTCTCAACTCCCCAGATTTGTGTACGCTACTTTCCACTTTTTCTTCTCTCTGGTTCTGTTGGGGAGCTCACTGATTCCTCTTAAACAGATTATGCATTATGTGTGCATAAACATGCATTTATTTATGTACACATATACATGTGTGTATATCTAGTCCAGCTGAATTGGCTTTTTTTAAAATGGGGAGGACTGAATATGCAGAAAGCTTTCCTTTGGCCTGTGCAGCAGTCCTCTGCCTATTACTATACTCAGCTACAGTGTGTGAGGCTCAGAGACTACTTCTGAAAAATCAGTTGTATGTGTACCTCATGGACACAGGAGGTGTTAGTCTTATACAAGCAGAGACAAAAATTAAACTCAGAATTTCTAGATTATCAATATGGTCTGATTAAAAAACCCTGTTTGATAATGAGCTCTTCACATTTTGTAACTTAAACTTCATGATCCAGGGCAACTGTATTACATTTGGGAAAAAAAAACAGCACTAAAGGATCACTGAGGACAAATGCATTATTTGACAGAAATGTGACATACTTTTTCTGCATGCTTTGGCTATCCAAACTCCTAGTACACATTGAGGCGTGTTGCTTTATTGCCTGCTTTACAGCCTTACAATAATATTACATTCCAGATTCATGGCCACCCAAGGTGGTTGCTTCTTTTATTGATAAGGCAAATACTAGAGCAAATGGGGTTAGGGGATTTCCATTCTAAGACTGAAACAATACCAGATCAAGATCCAGGGCAATCAAGTTCAAGGCTTTCATTAAAAATCTGAGTGACTTAATTACTAGCATTAACAATTAGAAGCTAGGCACACTGTGAAGATAATGTTTAATGAAACCCACGCCTCAGGCACCAGAGTTGGCAAAGCATTTCTTCATATTTAATGCATTGCACAACTATCACAAATTTTGACTTTCTCCTAAATAGTATCCCTGTGCACACGGGACTGGGAAATATACAGGGCAAAGATTTGCTCTAGCACGTGCCTCCACCTTTCTGAAATGCAGTTTCAGCAGTGCTACTGGCAGCCCCTTAGACATCTGGTTAAAACTGTAAGGGATCAGTACAAAAGAGACCTAGTCTTCCTCCCCTGTCCTGGCCCTCTCTGCTCCAGGTGAGGAAACATAAGCATAAAGCTACTGTGGAGGTCAGCATAGCACTAGGAGCTGTTTACCAGCCAATTATTTAGCTGTTGGAAGTCTCATTTGTATTATCTTTCTGCTCTATGCCTCATTTCCCCGCTGTAGTTTTGAGCTTGGCTTAACATTCGCATTTCCTATTCTATTATTCATTCATGCACCAAAAAAAAGGAAAAAAAAAAAAAAAAAAGGAGAGCGAGGACATGGTTATGTCAAGCCCAATATTTGGCAAACTGCATTCACATTTTAAAATAAAAGGGTCAAACAAATCAGTACAATCTTGTTCCTGGAAGAAGAAGTGACTGGAAGTGGTCTATACTCATTATCAAGAGTATATTTTTTTTGAGTAATGCCTTCAAAATGACCTAATATTAGAGTTCTCAATCCTACCTATTTGCTCTATTAATCTCTTTCAAGTCAGTTATTTTGTGCTGATGTCTACATGTTTGTTACTTCTGCAGTTCCAGACTTCTTTCTTTTACTGTGGGGATCTCAATGAACTTGTATCTTTTCTAGAATTACTGAGGAGTTTTGAAATAGAAGATAATTCAATCATCACTTCTTCAGACTTGTGTGAAAGTTTTATGTTTTACTGTCACCTGTTAAGAGAGTGACTCCTGAGTTTCTATGTCTTATATCCTACAGAATTCAGCTATTTTTACTACCAGTGGCTTGTTCTTATGCATATACATATGAAGAATTAGAAAGTAATTTCAGCTCTTACAGAAGACTTGCAGTCAGATATATGATGATATTTTACAAAGAACGGTAAAGTATCATTCTTACCATTTTATTATACAGGGAAAATTGAGGAGCAGAGGCAGCAGAGTGAGTCACTCACTGGTGGAGACAGGAGGTGGGTTCCTTTCTCCTGCCTGTTAGACTGATATGCAGCCCAGGAACATAAGCAAACAGACTAAACCGTGTCTTTATCTAGAGTTCTTTTTTAGTGCAAATTGCACTGATGCTCATTAGCATAAAAGCTGCTAGATGCTCTGCTTTTGCAACAGAGACTTCTGTAAAGAGTAATTACTTTAACCCAAAGCTTAAAACCAAGACCCATCAAAGTTACACCAAGTGGTGATCTTGAAAAAATTAGTTAAATTTCACAGCATTTAACTTTTTAAGGCAAATTGTAGGAATCTATAGAAACTTACAAAAGATTAAGTTCTTCTATAAAGCTAGAACTCACAAAGAGTAATAAAAAGCTTGACATGACAAAAAAATTCTTTCTGTAAATTTCTGTAAAATTTCCTTTTATCAGGAGAGTGTGCCTCTTACTAATATGTATTGTGAGAAACTACATGGAAGCAACTGGATAGGCCCAGTCCTATGGTAAACTGGATAAAATTAAGTCACTTTTAGGATTTACTAATCCTGTAAATAAAGTTTTAGCTCAAAAAGTAACGCTTGCTCCAGATACAATGTAGAAACCACCAAAAGTCTGACTCATTACTATGAACTATAAATCACAGATTTAAGTCCTGATGAAAGGAGCCATGGAAGAACCCACACAGTTGAAAGATCAATGATGGTATAAACAACTGTAACATTAGTAATGCACTTCAACTACATCAAGTTAATAAGAACACCAGTTTTCTGAATTACCATGTTATACTCAGGTGGTTAGATAATGAAAGTCCTATTAGACACCTTACTTTTCAGAACTTATTTCTGTTAATAACACATAAGCTTAAGGTTTTAGAGATGCTCTTATTTTTGAAGGAGTGTCAGAATGTTCCATAGAATAAGTTTGTTTTTCACCACCACCTTTTTTGGGTTTTTTTCTTTTTTTTTTTTAATTCCTGCTTTCAATCAGGAATTTCCTGAATTTTGTGTTAAATTTGTGACATATATTATTAAATGGACACACCTGAACTAAAAGCACGTCTTCAGAGTCCTTCGCATTCTGAAATGAGCATGGAAGGGCCTAAACCAAAATAAACCAGAAGCAATCAGAAAGATGCAAGAAAAATAAAAATAGCCTGGGTCCTTCTGAGAAGTGTAGGCCATAATGATAGAAACTGTTTCCCTAGAGGACTTCATATATCACTGATATTCTGAGAATAAAAAACATCAAGAGGATGATTGCATATGGACCCCAATGAACACTCGATCCAAAGTATATTTATATATAAAATTGGCTTTTTAGATGGGAATCTTGAGTACCTGAAGTGAGTCACTTCAAAAGATCCCTGACTTGCCTTCAGTCTCAGTTTTGCAGGCACTCTGTGGCAAGTCTCCCTTTCCTCTGAGAAAAAATGACTTGATTCTCAGTCCACAACTGCTGCCCTCCCTAAAAGGTGAAAGAAGGCCATCTTAGCAATGCAGCAGGAGATTTTTAACTTACCATATTAGAGAAAAGCAGCTCTATAATATCACTCTTCTAAGTTATACTGCAACCCTTTCCCAGGCTCCTTTCACAGACCTCCTCACCTTCAAGACACCCACAGTGACTGCACTCTCACCCCAAGCCAAAAGCAGGCTCATGTACTCCCACAGTTTTTTGCTGTCCACATGACTGGATGAAGGCAACACTCCCAGAACAGCAGAGCAACTCCCAGAACAGCTGAACATCATTGACCTTAACAATACTAGCTCCAAGTTTCCAAGGGAGATCCAGGTGCTGAGCTTGGCACTTTTATCACACCTGGGTGTGGTTAATGCAATGGCAAGCTGTGGATGCACTTAAATAAAGTTGCACATGATGTAAAGCTTTTCACCCCATGACAGTCAAAGCTGATTTTGACATTGATACATTCAGTTACACTTGAGAGAATCTGCTTTATCTGGCAGAATATTTTACAGGTGCATATACTGTAATTGAGCAGGATTGCATGGCTCATTTGATAATTAGTGAGAAACCTTTTAACAGGCACAAACAAGAACCCAGGAAACTAATACCTTCCAGGAAATTTCCTTCTCACTTCCTAAGGGTTATATACCAGAGTGAGGCGTGGCTGACGATGAGCAGAAACACCTGGCAACTGCCGCTACAAGGTTACCACAGAGCCAAATTAGAGACATTAGCAATATAAGTAAATTTCAATATACTTTGTTGTTCAGAAATAAAGTCACATGGGAAAATATTTAGAGTACGAACAGGCAATAAAAATAATACCATCTGCACTTGTCAAGTATACCTTAGGTTTGGTATTCATATATTCATATGCAGAAGTTAAGAAGTCATGGTAATATGCATATTGTTGTTTCTAGTAGGTGTTGATCAAACTGTCAGGAGCTTTAAGAGAAGGATGCTCAAGTCATTGCTCCTGTAACACTTTTCATCATTGTTCAGCTGCAGTATGACTGAGAAAGGAATTGACTAAGGGACCTGCTGTAAAACAATGTCCAGTGTCAAGGAAGGGAGGAAAAAAGTGTGTAAAAAGTATACAGGCAGCTAAGGATTGTGCTAGCAAACCTCTCTTGATTCATATTGCCTAATGGCCTTGTTCTTTGAATTCATTTTCTGTCACCCTGTAGGATCATTGTCATAGGCAGAGCATGCAGTGAGAATTAAATCCTGGACTTATTCAGGTGGGTAGAAACTCTCACCCATTTCAGTATGGGCCACCTCTGACTTGTTCCACCTCAGGTTTGTGATTAAGTAATCCAGACTAGTTTAGCTTCTGCCATCTGCTGAAGGCTCAACATTATCTGATAGATGAGTCAGCATTTGTAGGAAGAGATAATACCCTTCATTAGAAGAGAGAAAAAAGCTGGAAAAAAGCAGAATATCTTGGAGGCACTCAGCCCATCAGCCCATGGCAGGCTGTGCAGAACACAATTTCAGACATGAAGACAAGCTGAGTGCCTGAGAGCCTGCCTTTTTCCAAGAATATCAGTCTAATAAAAACTATTAACTCTGCCCACAGATCTTGCCTCCCTTATACTCTTAGACTATCATGGCTTCAGAAATGATCTTACAAACATCTGGGAGCCACCGCTGGCAGGGATGGGTGAGTTCCAGCAATGCTGCTCCCTGCCAGGCCATCCCTCTCATTTCCCAGCCAGAAATAAAAAGATGTGCTCCCTGTAAGAGTCTTTGAAGGGAGGGTGGCCATCATGTTCACCACAATTAGAGAGAAGACTTGTAAAAAGTATGCTTTGGGATTATAAAAGAACAACCTTGCTACTTTTTATGTCTCTAGTTCAAAGATGCCAATCCTGCCTCTTTATGTTGGAATAAGGCTGATTTATACCACAAGATACAGATTGTTACAGATAAATTGCCAACTTCAGGCCAAAGTAGCAACAAAATATAGCTTTTGAAGAGGCAGGTAGAGCTCTGAGAGAAATGAATCAACCTTTCCCATTCATCCCTGACCTTTACAGTATGCAAAAACTCAGTCAATTAAAGAAAACAAAAACCAAAAACCCCAAACCAACCCCAAACCTCTTTTTTTACTAAACACCACAGCTGGATTTACTAAAATTATAGTTGAGACCACTGGAAAATTGCTAGGGTGATAAAACAGCTTGTAACATAACCATCACTTTCATTCTGCCATGTGGTTTAAAAACTCATCTGATTTACTCTCCAGCATTTTTCTTGTCTGAAAAAATGTTGCTACACAATCCTTAGTGGTTAAAACTATGGCTGAGTCATTTTACTTTGCCACAGTCGACTTATCCTTCAGAAAGCCTGCTCCCACCACACTGGTTGGAGAGTGGTGGGACATGCTTTGCCTTTTGCAGAGCCATCCCATGGAAGAGCAGACCGTGTATATTGCCACAGCTTGAAACCATACAGGAAGTTCTTTAGAAGCTAGGGACTAGCCAAGAAAATGCATGCAAGGAGGAGTGTCTAAACACAGAACAGCAATTGCAACAAAGTATATTTCAGCAGTTATTAGCCTCTTTCATGTCTCAACCAGAGGGTATTCTGGACCATAGGTTTCTTCCTACACATCTCAGCTTCCTACTTCTAGGCTCTCATTGAGATATTATGATCTGTCTACAGCAGATTGTCCATTTGACTGACTGATTATTCATATGGGAAGAAAGAATGGATGCAAGAGACCCAATACTGGGAGAAATGAGAGATTAAGACAAGGTTGAAGGAGAGTGCGAAATGGGTTGCAGAAAGGTGGAGAGGGAGAAAGTCTGCCAAATAAACTCAGTATAACAAGATCAGTTTTCACTGTCTTCCACTTCTGCTCACCAATACTGCATGGACATCCTCCCATGCCATCTTGCAAATACAGTAGACCCTGCAACTTCCCCTGCTTCTGTCATCACACGCTATAAATATGCTGGCTCTGAACATCCGGGACATGGCAAATATGCCCCTGTAGACCTGCCAAGTTTTCATTGCATGTGCCACCCATGAATTAAGACCTTGATTTTCTCTCTTGAATAGCAATTTCTCCCTCTTTAATAACAAAATCTTTAGCAGTCACTCAATGTGTTCTGTCCCAAAACTCAGCATCCATCCCTCCCACCCCCCTGTTTACTATTTGGCACCAATTGGTTTATCATGGGAGAAGGTGCTAAACAGTTGGTGAGATTAGTCAGGCAAAAGAAAACAGCCTCATCAAAACAAATATTTATTTAAAACAACCCTATGATAAAAACTGTTCTTTGGCTCTCACATCCCTGGAGTAATAACAGCAGATCTTATTGAAAGTGGAAGTTCAGTTATGATACAGTCTTAAATGATCAGAAACAAAAAAATCCAGCAGACGGTGCTCTTGGCTCTACACCACATTAAATTTAACATATTTACTGCAGCCCCAAAGGGTGCATAGTAAAAAGGTGTATTTTGTACTGTGCCAGACCTGTCCTAAGTCTGTTTCACTTCACTTGGGAGTCTTTTTTTCACTGTTTTTAAGTTACTTCCTTCTGATCTGTGCTCGGTAAAAGAGGGAGTCAGATACAGCCTGTGTAAAAGAACAAGCCAGATTTATTTATTTAGTAGCTTGTTTTCACTGCATAGTGAGACCTTACAGTGATTATGGGTACACTTTTTGTGGTTCAGTAAAGCTGCTCTAAGCAGGTGGATGTAGGTTCTTTCCAAGGGACTTCTGGCAGCCAACATGTGTGTAGCCATGGGAAAGGGAAGACACCCATGACCCTGCGCTGGAAAAGCAATGTAGCAGCATTAATGGCCAGGGTTTAAATGCTATTTAAACACAGCATCTTTCCCTGGACCAACATGGTGCAGAAGTGACTTAAAGAAATTTTTTACTCCATGACTGCCCCCTCAGCTGTAGAAGAGATAGAAAATATAACCACAAAGGTCTGGCCCAGAATACTGATAATGCCTGAAACATCTGTTATCTCTGAATACACAAAGCCCAAGGTTTATCACAACATAACTCTATGGATCCTTTTATAGCCTAAGAAACAAAAGATGAACTAAAATTTATAATATGTAAACTGTTACCAACCATTTATCACAAGCATCTTTATTTCCAAGTGCAGACAGAAACTGTGGTTATGTTGGACACTTTGTGGCTAAACTTGGCAAATGGCAGGTACCATACACAACATGGACGATTCTGAAAGATTGTTTCTGAATATTTTTCTAATAGCATAGCATGTTTTTTCATCCTGAAGTGCACAGGTGATTGCAACAATACTTTGTCTGAGATATTTTAGGTCTATTATATAAATGTTGATCAACAGCTGAGAGGTAAGGTGCCAGGGATGCCCTCACTGATTGATAACCAACCTTGCCAGGGAAGGGCTCCTCTGTCATGCTCAGGTTTTTCCCCAGGATTTTGAAAATTCTCAGACTATTCAAGATGAAACATGAAAATGCCAGATTATTTTTTAAAACACAATATAGAATTGTTGTTTTCTAGTTTAGATGTGTGTTTTAGGCTGTCAGATAAGAGACCATAAGATATAATAGCAGTACTAAATGCAGTCCGTTACTACAATCCAAAGATTTTATTGTCATGACAATACAAAGGCAGCACATTTAAAGTTAGACACAAAACCTTAATGCTATCATTTCCTGATTTCTGAATATGTAACAATGCAGTGAAGTTCTCTTAAAGCAGCATTTTTAGTTAACATCTTTACAATTCTGAGTATTCTGTGAATGCAAAATCATTCCAAACCTAAAATTGCCAATAGTTTAGATTCTATAAATTTAGAAATATTTAAGCTTGCTTAGGGTACAAAAATAATATCAGGTCCCCAACTTTTTTTCTTCCCTCCACTACCCCTCAAAACAATTTATTAACAGCACCTATAAGAATAGTAGTTTATAACAGAAAAATACCCAAGTGCACTAAAAGATTAGTATAGCTCAAGAAGAAACTTTCACTTAGTCCCTAAGGAACTGAATAGTTTTATCTATAGTAAAGATTTCTCAGGAAAAAAAAAGCTATATTTTCTTTGTTGTGGTTCATATTGAGTTTTATTCCTGTGAGCCAGGTGGTACATAAAGATGCAAAAATCAGATTTTTCAGATAGGCGACAAAGCAATAGAAATTAAGGCTATGGCAGATGGATTATCTCTAACCAAGGAAAAAGACTACTAAGAAAAAAATATAAAGAACTAAAGTGTTGATGATTTTCTTGATATGATGCCAGGATAATATTGGTATGCAGCTAACCTCTAGAGTTCAGGGATCCGTCTGTACTCTGGGATCAATCAGTTCTGATACAATGAAAAGCAAACTGTGGAAGGCATCCAAGGCAGCCCTCGGTTGCTATAGAGTTTGCTTTGACTATATTTCAGTAGTGTATCCATTGTCTTTACCCAGCTTCTATGAAAATTTGACTGTGAGATCAAATCTATCCTAATATTTAATTTATGTGATGTGAGTTCACCCAAAAGCTGAAGCAAGAAGGTACAATGCCAGTGTTTCCCAGAAATTGAGATATTGGCTTTATAGCTCCACTTTTGTAGAGCATGTTTAGCAAAATTGCTAAGAGGAAGGGTAAAAAAAGCCAATTCTTCACCAATTCTACACAAACACACGCCTATCACAATCATATATGTATACAACTTTATGTCTGAGTCTGGAATCAGTTAAGAGCATTTCAGTCTCTGAAGAAAGTAATTTTGCTGGTGGTGGTGCTAGTTGTACCCTAGTCATCCATAAATAGCAATGCAAAGTGGAATGGAAGTGACCACACTGGTTTTAGCCTGCCTGGAAAAGCTTCCAGATCAGGGAACCTTTCCCTGCTCTCCCAGGGCAGTTTTTGATCATTCTTGGATTGCTGGGGTCAAGGCACTGGTTCTGTTTCACCAACAAAGTCAAATTCTGTGGGTCAGGCTACCTACTGCTGAAGACCATGAAATTAAAATAAGAAAATTCTCCTAGTTTTTGTTAACCATAACAAAATTTCATGAACATAGTTATCAAAAAGAAATTAACTTGACACCTATCTCACTTTCATCACTTCTATTTGTATTTTTTATATTCCTGGTTACTTCCTATTTTAATGGGCATTAGACTTAACAGTGGTTAGATGACTTTGAGGAAGCAAACTCTCCTATGACCCATCAAGCACCTCCCATGATCAGGCCTGAGCAAAACCAGAACGGAATTTAAAATTTAGTTTTACACTTTAAAATCATAGTCCCAATGGCAACGTGACTTACATTTCCCTTCACCAGTCAGTACTAATCTTCAGTAGTAAACAATGGCATGGTGCCAAATTTCCACATACAAACACTAAAAAAATAATCTTGTTATTCATATGGGATAGAGAAAAGCAGAGCACTAAGGTAAATTAAGCTAAGCCTTTTTCACTTAGGCCCAGATCCAGAACTTCTCAATAGGCCCTTAACTGCCATTTGTTTCCCTCAGAGAATTAGGCACGTGTGAGTTCTGTCTTTAAATACCGTTGTGAACCTGGGACTTAATTTACCAAGTGCTTAGTGGAGGTTAGGGTAATTTGTTTATGAGCATTCTCCTGTGTTTCCATTCCAGAAACTGGGGCTGGCATTAAGTTAACTGCTGGAAATTGCTTCAACAAAACATGCAACAGTTAGATGCTTGCAAAAAGAGGTTTTGAGCATATTTGAACTAGCAAAGGAGAAATACTCTTTTTGCATAGCTGCAGTTTGATTTTAATATTGAGGCTTCTGGAAATTATTTAGAAAAAATATTTTTCTCAAAACCATTATTTTGTCACTTTTTTTTTTTAATCAAGAAGTAAATATATTCCAAAATTGACTGGTTGATTATAAGTTACATAACCCACAGAAGACTGGAATAAATAGTATTTGGACAGAAAACAATAAATCCAATCAATTGCTAATACTGGCTACTTTACTCTAAATCACCTAAACACCCATGTTTGCCTTTGATAAGCAAGCTGAGTTCTCTTAAAACAGGATGATTAAATCATTGGAGTGAGGCTTATTCCCTCTGGCCATTCCCTTCTTCGAGCTTCTACTCCCTGAGATGAAAGGCTCCTTAGTCAGACCTAACTCAGGTTTTTCAATAGTCAGCCTAAGAGTGGAAATTCTGCTTGCTACTCCCAAAGGCAGGAAGGCATTTCCACATGCTAGCTGATCCCACACATGCCTGTGGCACGGAGCAGGTGTGCACACAGCCAGCGTGCTTCCCACCTCCTCATTAAAACAGAAAATCAAAACACAACAGCAGTCACCAAAACAACGTATGTGCATGAATGACAGCAAACCTGCCAAAACTTGTTGTAATCCATGCTTATTTACAAATGTTCTTAACACATCAACAGCCTTCACCCATGAAACCCAGGACACTCTGGAATGACAGAACTGCAAACACAAGCAAAGAGCATGCTTTAGTGAGCTGATATGTATTTTCCCACTAAGGTTGGAGGAAAAAAAAAAGATGCAATCACACCTTTTCAGTCATAGATTAGGAGCTGCAGAGGTGGTGGCACCTCAACAGGACTGCACGCATGAGCAAGAACTTGCTTTTTGGAAACAACAGTGATACCGGCTGTCTTCTGATGTTGTCACAGCCTGAACAATGCAGGAGATTGTTTCTTGCTGATTGCCAAGGTATCCTGCACCCCTCTAAGGTGTTTTGCTGCCTGTGCTCAAGGCCAACTCTGATATAGGGCAGCTGTAACCCATCTCAGACAGGTGGGAAAAGAACTGTGTAAGACAGCTGAGAGAAGCTTCACTGGGGCCCTTTCCCCCTTAGCTCAAGCAGCTGCTTTTAATCTCAAGCCCTCTGCCTTGTCCCTGCCTGAGGTGCTTTGCATCTGTGCCTGGCCATGTGCCCCTCTGATCTGGACCTCAGCTTGCTGACTTGACTTACTGGCCCTGGTAGTAGTAAAAAAGTGTTAAAATGCTTTGAATATTATTTCCCTTTTTTAAGCCAATATTGCTTAACCAGTACCAGTAGGTGCAACAAGTCACGATGCAGTGCATTGGGACAGTTTAGATTCATGCTTGCTCTGCTCGTCTCTCAAAGAAGTTTTACAACAATCACACTCAGTAAATTCCACTGTATATAATTTTTCTCTTTTTGAAGCACTATGTTCCTCTTCAAAAGAAAAATAATGAAACCCATCAAGGACTACCTATCCACTTGAAGAAGGCAGACAAAACTGATTACTAGTTTTAAAATCATTATGTGGCTATTAATTTTTCTTATAATGCTTCTTCACTGTGTAATAATATCTATCTTGTTAACTTTAAAATTTTTTGGTGCTGCTATATAACACATTTGACATAAAAACACTATTGTAACTACAGCGTTATCTGGTTTCTGTAAAACTCAATGACCTTAAGGAAAGGGATTAATAGGTTAATTTTGCAGTAATTTATTTTTTTTTTATTAAGCTCTTAAAATTTTTTCCTTTTTTCTGAGGATACACATAGTTCATTCAGCTTGCCAGGACATGTATGAACATAAACTAAGGCATTTGCTCAGTTGCATAATAAAAAAATATATTTGTGTTGCTTCAAATCCACAAAGAGAACACATTAATTTTGACTGATTTTTGAACTTGGCCAGAGTAATATAATACTTTACTGCCTGTTTGTATATTAGAGGCTAAAAATCCATTCTAAGATACAGGAGTTATTACACAATAGTGAATGAAGTTTCCTCACCTTTGGCCTAGATAACTAGCAGCTTTTAAGAAGAAGCAGAAAACTTTATGAGCCACGCTTTAGTTTGCAATTAATTTTTTAAATTATATTTTTATTATTTTAAACTACAGCATCTCAGTTCATAGTCATTCAGAGGAGAATTTCCATTAGATCCAGCACTGTATGAAAATTTTAAACAACAGTAGCATAGGTAAAATTAAATAATTTGGTGACTGAACTTGTGTTTAAAACAGATTAATTTATTATTCCTTTTAATCAGAGATGAAAGTGCTCTGCATTATAGGAATCAAATACATTCTTGAAATCTCTGCTCTCAGAAACTCAGCTACTACCCCTCCTTTTTTAATCCCTTAGAATGTGGGAAAGAAAGAGAGAGGGGAGGTGAAATAACAAGTCTGAAATTAGGATGAAATGGAAAAAATACCCATATGCTGATGGAAGCATAAAAGATGGGGGGAACACTTCTAGTCATGGATATTTCTCACTGCAGGGACTTAAAATCCTCTGACTGAATGAGAGAAGAATATGAAGGGAGGTTAATGTTGAGGAGGAAAAGGTAGTGGTATTGTACCATGTATTTTCTCCTTCCTGAACTACTGCCTTTCACAGAAATTTTCAGTGAAGACACTGATTGGTCATAGACTTAATTCAAGGTGAAGTTTTTAAGTTTCTGCAAGAATACTTGGAAATCTTTCCCAACAAATACATAACAATGATTTATAGAAATTTGCTTCAGGCAGATTTTACTGTTTTCAGAGAAAATTGATACAAAATGCACTGTAAAATAACCGCTTGGCAGAAACCCCCAGTCCAACTTCCACTCAACAAAAGAATCAAAACAAAACCAAGAGGGTTATTTTCTCATAAGCCCCTATAAAGTAAATAAATAAGAGCTAGCTTTTGAGATCATTGATCATGACGGCTAATCCTTGCCTCTACAGAGAGGCTCACCAGCTTCAGCATGGCTTCCTATGTGCTGCAGTGCTCCCCAGGGTGAAGCTCAGTGGTTTTGTCCACAACCTAGAGATAAGAGACAGAGACGAGAACAATATCTAGTTGCATATTAGCCTCCATGAAATCAGGGAGGCCTGTGTTCCTACTGTTGGTGAGAGAGGTTGATAAGTGTTTTATCCCATTCTCAAGCACAGGCTGTCCAGTAACCAGGCATGGTCAAAGTGGTAACCAGCAGGATAGCAGAGCTGTGGTGTTGTTACTTGTTTGTCTGCATTTGAAACGTTTCGGGAAGAATGACATTATATATCTTGGCAGGTTTAAATGAAAGTTTTCCAGGTGCTGAATGAAAAAGTAGAATGTCATCTTGTTATATCTTTGTGACTAATGGAATTGGACAAAACATTCTTCTAAATATAGTATTTTGATTTGACAGCAAGTGTAAAGGAAGTAGAAGAGTTTTGATTTCAAACAATAGAGAGAATTTAAGGAACCCAAGCTTAAATGCTGTGCTGTTATTATTTGAAAATACTCAACCCAAAGTAATTTTAAATTTAGCAGATGGAACTCTTTCTCTAATAGCAAAAGCCAACACAATTCATCTTGGATTTAGATACTATTTAACTCCAAAGTGTTCAAAAAGCTGAAGCCAAATATTGTAACCATGGTTAATCTCAAAACAAATGAGAACATTGCATCACAGTTCAAACCAAAAGATGGAAGCTGAATGTTAAAGAACATCTAGAAGAACAGTTATATAAAGTGCTATTATTCTAAAAAAAAAAATTTGCATGGACACAAAAACCGCTTTTGCTTAAGGAGGCTAGTTAGAAAAGATAAACAGAATCTCCTGTAATAGAATAACTGAGTTCTATGCAGTACTGGAAGTGTCAAATAGTGCAACTGAGGGGCAAGATATAAAAACTCTTCCAGAACTGTGATCTACGCTCAAACACAAGTGTTGAAATGAGAATTAATATTTCTTTGAAGTCTGTGAAGTCATTTTAGTGCATCCTGGGCTACAGAAATCTGCAAGTTTCTCTCACTAGAGGTATCTAAAAGCAGAAGAAAGGATGACCAACTACACCATTTTTTTTCCTCCTCTCACACAGCCTAGTTGGAAATAGATGTCATTACTTTTTTTCTGATGGAAAAAATTACTATTACGAAATACTAAGAAATTCTGCTGAAACAGGAATACTGCTCAGGAAATCATTATTTTACAGGCAATCACCAAAAATTTTCATTTAAAATTGCAGGCAGACTTAAAGCAAATGTGTACCTGCTGAGCAGGATTGCAGACAGGCTTAGACAAATGTGTATGTGCCATAAATCTTTCTGAATTTCCCAAGAAAGTCTGACCTACTCTCATTTGAGGCCCAAGAACTTGTTAGCCATTTGGAAAGTATTGGGTAAATATCAATTCAAAGGAATCAACACCATGAATTCTAGAATAGGGTGCACATCAACAAGAGCAAAAAGCACCAAGGCCCTTAAACCACAATATTTTAGATAAATAAAAACTACACATTTCATAGAATTGTATGCATATTACTGCCTTGCCATTCAGGGAGAGGAGAATATTATTATTAAGACGGTGAATGCTGTTGTTATAATTACCATGGGCATAAATATTCAGGTTGTGCCATTTCATTTCATTTTTTTTACTGTGCCAGAAGGAATACTGATGTCACTGTCTAGTTCTTTACTTCTGTCATATCTTGAAAATATCTTTAGATATCATTAAGGTTAAAAATACTGTTATCAGGAGGAGATGGGATTGAACACAACAGATTCCTTTTCCCCTACCCCCAAGAAGGAAATTTCTATGGAAAGAAAAGTAGGGGGCGATACATACTGAGAAAGGTGACAGAAAGAAAGAGAAAAGGAAAAGATAAGCAGGGGAGAACAGATGGAAAAAAACAGGGATTGGCTAACAAAATTAATTTCTCTAGACAGCTCTTGAAATTTAACACACTAGGGCTTGGGAAGCTCCACTGGAGATTAAAGCCCTCATAGGCAACCTCCTTCATTCTGAAACATCTTTGATCATGTCGCCAGCACCACTGAAATGATAGTGATTCACCTGCACTGGGCACAACGTGCCTTCTCACCACATAGCGCTCTCCACGTGTTGCTTATGTTGGACAAACACTCAGGGAATGTCTCAAGTAGACTAGTTGGGACATTCCTTCGGAAGGTGATAGAGTTTTGAAAGCTTTCTTCCCTTCTAGGAGGGAGCAAAAACTTAGAAATATGGGGGTTTTCTCTATGTAAAGGGAATTCTAGGAAAAAAGAACTGTTTTGGAAGAACCATAATGAATTTTCTCTTCCTGCTGTCTAGGCTGACAGAGAGAAGCCCAGATCCCAGACATGTATTGCTCCCTTGGATGGCTGCTGAAGGGGAAGTGAGGCTGCCGGGTACCCAGCATCTTCATCCCCCAGAAAAATATTCAGAGGAAAAAAGCTTCTCAGTTTCATTTTCTCTCTTCAGACAAAGTTTTCCTGAGGGGAAAATACTTTCTTCCCCATAAAATCATTTTCCCATGGAAAAAAAAAAGTTATTTCACCAAAAAAAGCATTTCATTTCAGAGAATTTATGTGATGGAAGAGACCCATGTGATTTTATAATCCAATAAAATTAATTTCACAGTAAATTTTTCTTTAATATTTCTTAGTAACAGATTTTTAGCTCTTGAGAAATCACTCCACTACTTTTCTGTTTAGATCTTCAGACTTTACATTTTAAGTAAAAATTAACTGCTTCCAAAGGAATAACTCTTAAAAATAAGCTTCCTTTCTGACTGCTGGAGTTACTGTTCTTCCCCACCTCTGCTGCTCTTTCCAATACTCCAGTATTCAAGTTGCTCATCTGGAGCCATTGGGATCTTCAGAAGTCCTCAACCTCATCTGATGAAATGCTCTCAGTATCTTAAAATACAGAGATGCTTAGACTGTACGTTGTGTTTCCTGGGAAGCGTTAAAGTCATCAGCTGGGAGATTCAGTTACTGAGCATACAGAGTCAGTGAAACCTCGCATCTCAGTCATGACACAAGAACTGGGAAGGACAAAGTAACTAAAGATTAGATGGGACATCCACTGTTCAGAGGTTCACACAGTACAAGGAGCAGCATAACCACATAACTCCCTTGTGCCCCCTCCACATCATGTGGTGAATCAAGTTCAAGATCCTTTTAACTTTAATAACTCTGTATCCTTGCTCCATCTTACCAAATTGATCCTTTAATCTCCATGTGCCAAAAGAAACACTTTGTTCTCATACAGCACATCTCTTCCCAAAGCCCAGCTGGAACCTGAGGGGCCCAAACTCTTTGTTGAGGCTCGCTGGTACTTACTGTGGTGATTTGCTCAGCATATTCAAGAACTACAAGGTCATAACCATTAACACCTAAAACAAACTTTGTATCAGTTTCAGTCTGGGCCATTATTATTCCTTCATCCTCTCTTACATCTGTCTTTTATTTCTTATATTTTTTAAGAACTGTATTGAAAATGTTCCATAAAATCCATGACATACAAACAAATCGGCTTCGCTTCTCTACACAAATGTGCTTTTAAAGAGTCAGTCAGAAAAATATCTGTGATTAGTTGCAAGTACTGCATTATGGGTCATCTCTTTCTAGGTGAAGAACACAAAAATGCAAAATGTCTTTATCTCCCTTATTCCACAGTATATCTACTATGTAATAGACAGCCCTTTGCCACGGCACCGTTTGAAAACTCACCTGTCCTGGCTTTACCAAGCAGTCAATGCAGAATAAATGTCAGCAACTCTATGTTAATTTAATTTGGCTTAGTAATGGAGAAAAAACAAAACAGATCAAACCCCACAAAATATCTACCCTGCACCCAGTTTGGTAAGTGCTTTCCTTGGGAACTATAGTTATCTTGCCTCATAAACACCTCTGGACAGACTACACGAAGCTAGGAAGCTTTGCCAAAGTGCAAACGAGCTTCGGACTAATTCATATGCTAAGACATGGTATCACCTGTATAATAAGATACTTTATGGATCTGTGATCTTTTGAGACCATTGTACACACTATTACTTTTAGAATATTTTTGCCGTTCCTGTAGGAGTCAATGAGAACTACTAAAATCTGTTATTGGAAAGGAAAAAGGTGAACGAAGAAAGCACAATCCTGCCTTGTTGAGGATTCTGGCAGAGGCATCTGATGAGTTAAAGTCCTGATGAAATACTGACAGCTAGAAACTCTCAGACCTATAATCATCCTCAGGGTACCTGATAGGCTTAACTAATAATGCCTTTAAATATCAGCTTCATACAATCCATTAGTTAAGTCATAGATCTTTGTATAAGTGAGTATCTGGGAAATTTGAACAACTCTTGCATGACACATTTTGAAAGCTGAAATGGGCTTTATGGAGGAAACTTCATTCCCTAATGTGAGAGACATTGCAGGCCCATATCAGGTACTGCAGACAGCACCAGTTCAGCCTCTTGAAGTCCTAAAGAATTGTTCACACTGTATGTTCAGGAATGATCCAAAATAGTCACACAATAAACAGGGTGACCATTAATGTAGATCATCAAAATGTGATGCCAAGTGACTAGCTCTGGGAGAATTTATGACCCGCTTAATGTGTCTGAGGACAAGAGGCCTGCAAACTCTCTATGGTGCTGGTTTCTGCACAGCTGAGAGCTGCATGTCTTTTTGTAATAGCGCAGTAGATGATGTGTATTTGTTTATGCTTATGGAGGGAGCTGTGCCTCTATTCCTGCACAGAGAGCACTTGGGGTAAACATACAGCAGCCAACACTGCATTCCAATACAGAGTTTTCCAGACCTAAGAACCAACTGATGAGTTGTAAAAGCAAAAACAGGTAAGTGTATTTTGCTTCATTATAGACTATACTACCTTTCAAACTTCAATTGCACTCCTGTTATTTCAGTTTTTTCTTGCCTTGAAACACCATTTTTATGGTATTAATTTTTGGAGATACTGTGTGTATCTTTCATTTTAATTACAGTTTGAAGGTACTTGTTAACCTACAATTAGCATAGTGTGAAGCTGAAGGAGAACATCGGTTGGGCCCAGAATAACCTTGTAATTTTCTCCTTATTCTTGGCTTTCTAAGCTCTAAGGCTCCAGATTGTTTGATTCGCTTTTGGATTTTTAGCCCATCATGAACTTGACACAGTTGCTAAGATACATATCAGTCTGCACCATGTTGATACAATATTGTTTAAACACTTTAAAGGGCAGCCTAACAGTTCTCTGTAAACACACAATTCCACCGTAAACTGTTCTCAGCAGAAACAAGCAACCTGACACCAAAATGAAATTCAGGGTATTTCAAAGATTACTATGGAAGTCTTCATGATCATCCACCCCCCACCAGCAAAGCACCTCACAGTTGTATTGCCACCCTGCTCTAGCCTCACTGTAAACATACGTCCTCTGGCTCAATGCCTGCAGCAGACCCCCTGCCTGCAGCTTCATATTGAGTGCGACGTCTCTCCTCCTATCACTGTCACAGTATGCAGGGAGTTTGATTTGATGTTTGTAGCCAAGGAACAACAGTTGTTTCCAGGCCTGCTTCAGTAACCTGCCCAAAGTCGATCTGACCAGCCCTGCTCATGACCAAAGGTCTTGCTGCACTGCATGCTGTTGAAATAAAACAATTAATTTCACCCCTTTACAAAGAAGGGACAGAGATTCACACAGTCAGCAGGACAATGAAAGGAGATAATACAGGCCAAACTTGGGGGCTTTTTGTCTAATTAATGTTTCTCTTCCATGGTTCTTTGTTAGTTTGGACAACAACTGTACGGGAAAAGGTTTAAAGACTTGCTCAGATGATGTGAAGCAGTCTTCGCTGAAGTTCCAAGAAACTCTTTCACAGTGATAAGACTTCATGGCAATATTTTCTCAGTGGTCTTTGCTTATCAGCCTTATTCCATGGACTGGTGAACCATATGTCACCTGATGCGATGACCATACTTCCAGTGCAGTTTACCTCCAATGTGTACACATGAGGTGTCTGTGTCTGACAGTGCCTTACTGTCCTGGTTTTGGCTGGGATAGAGTTTTTCTTCCTAGTGGCTGGGACAGGGCTGTGTTTTGGATTTAGTATGAGAATAATGTTGATAACACACTGGAGCTTTAGTTGTTGCTAAGTAGTGCTTACACTAGTCAAGGACTCTTCAGCTTCTCATGCCCTGCCAGCGAGGAGCTGGGAGGGGGCACAGCTGGGACAGCTGACCCCACCAGGCCAAAGGAATATTCTGTACCATATGACATCATGCTTAGTATATAAACTGGAGAGAGTTGGCTGGGGGGCAGCGATTGCTGCTTGGGAACTTGCTGGGCATCAGTCAGCGGGTGGTGAGCAATTGCATTGTGCATCACTTTGTATATTCTTTTACCATTATTAATATTTTCCCTTCCTTTTCTGTCCTATTAAACTGTCTTTACCTCAACCCACAAATTTTACTTCCTCCCCATGCCAATTCTCTCCCCCATCTCACTGGGTGGGGGGCAGTGAACAGCTGTGTGGTGTTTAGCTTCCTGCTGGGTTAAACCACAGCACTTGCAAACAACTGATAAACCAGAGCAGTTCACTTACCACAGGACCACCTTACAACAACATTTTGATTTTAATAGCTGATATGAAACCCAACAGCTCCCATGCCATTTCCAACTTCTTGAAACTAAGTGAGGCACTTCTTAAGGGCAAAAGATCCATAGCTGGGACCCAGAATCCAGGGATCATGTCTCACGCTCGGTGCTAACAGCATTGTCCTGGTACGACCATCTTCTGCACCAAACATCAACAATAATGGACCAAGTTTTTAAAAACAGTATATTTTAAAAACTGTATATTGTTTTCAGAGTAAAAACATGTGTATCCACACTATACCTTGATGAGTCCAGGACATGGTAATCTTGAGAGCTGTTTCACAAGGGCCAGGTACTAATGTAGGCGATCCAGGTGTTCAAAACAACTGAAAATCCTTCCCCATTTACTCAGTTAATGTCTCCAGGGTTTGATTTTTTTACTAGATTATGCCAAGTTTCTTTGTGTCAACCTTAAATTATAACAGTATCTTTGGCTGTTCTCCTGGTGTTACTTAACTTCATTAATTATGACACTGGTAAATGTTTGTTTTCTCCCATTTAGTTTTACTTCCTCCACTAGGACACATTCGGTCTGTTCAACATTTTACATTTGTTGGGCCAGACTACGAATTTTTCAGTGCCTTATCTTCTCTCTTCTGTGGTTGTTCAAATTGCTGCATTAACTTTTCTTCTACCTGATCTTGTCTTTTTCTATATCTTCCTATTCATCCCTTGAAATATTAAGTTCCCAATGACAAGAGGAGTGAAAGCAGGACAGGCTGGGGTGCAGCCAAGAACTCAGACCACCAGGCAAGTCCACAGCAGCAAGGCAGGTCCAAGGACAGGCCAGGCAGGCCATCAACCTCAGGGCTAGGGCCCAGATTCAGCAGGACAGGACTGTGACACAGCTGAAGACCCCTGCTACCATACCACTCAGTAAAGGACACAGCCTCTGGGCTGGGCTTAAATAGGGCTCCTGGGCCCATGGGCAGGTGTGTGGGGGCTCCAAGTGATGCTGATCAGGGCCATTAAGGAAAATGTGTCCATAAGGCTCTGACACCACAAACGTGTATACACACATAACCATGGATGTTGCAATAGGCTGGGAGTATTAGCAAAGGGCAGTTGCCAGATGGGATGCAATGACAGCTATATAGGAAAGGACAGTAATGTGGTCTACAGGTGTATGGGTTTTAAATTAATATCCTTACTCAGGTGATTCCTTTCTATGCACTTGTGAGAGCCCTCTCCAGAGTGAAACTAACAAAATACTCTATATGTCATAGATATCAAAAGTAAGAATTCTCTGTCTTTAAAGAATTTTTTCATGCAAACATTTTCAACCTTCCTAACACATGGAAATAATTATGTATAGGTTTCTTTTGGGTGCACTATCTAACCTGCAGAGATCTCAGGCAAAGACTTTAATCAAACTTTTCTCATAACCATCCCAGCATGATCTCTGGATTAGTCATGTATCTGTATTAATCATCTGCCTTCTAGAGACCATTAGATCCAAGTCAGAAATGCATCCTGAGTTGAAAGGTGGAAATAAGACTGAGAAAGGAGCTAACTGAAATTGGCTCTCTGACAAAGATGGCCCTTCTTTCTTGCATAAAAAACCTTTTTGTCTTACAGAACAGGCCACAGCACATAGTATTTGTTTCTATGTTCATTTTGAGAATCACATAATTTTGTGTGCTTGCAGGGACAACCACTTTTCATGATTCTGAGGGTTTGTTTTAGGGTTTTCTTAATATTCATGTTGTCCATTGACACTATGCCCACAGCCAGGTCTTCTGAAAGACTGCACTGTGGCCACCGAGCTAGTGTTTATGTGTCAGTATGTCATGCTCTGCTGCTCCGAATTCCTATCCAAAACTTTTGCTTTGCAGAACATAAAATAATTTTTAAACTCGTTTCCAAAAGGAACAAGGTTTGTAGTCTTTCTTACTTTCAAGTCCTAAACTTCAGGAACAGCACCAAAACGTTGATTTTTACTTAAGTTTTTTATTACTACTTAATATTAAAAATGCATTTCAAAATGGAAAAAAATTCCACTTACAAAATAAATCATAGGACACATTAACATTAAAGAATTGCTTCATATTTTTAAACAAACCCAGAATTTTATCATGTTCTGATGTCAAGAAAAAAAGATATCTAGAAAAAAGACTTCTAGCAAAACTTTTCTGATCAACTGTACTTCCTGTTCTTTGCACTTATCTACCTGGTATGGCCTAACATTTATAATACGCAAAGAAGATTTTTTTGGCCACACGGTATTTCATTCTGTAGTTAAAGTTGTGCCTATTCCCGCAATGAAAATGGAAAGCGATCCAATGAATACTTTCCTTAAAGCCAGAGCTGAGTGACACAGTAACACCAGAACACATAAGGCATAAGCAGTGAGCCTGACAATTTGTCATTCTACCGCTAATCCCCCCAGCCTGCGGCAGATGTGAACCTCCCTTCCTGCACAGCCACCTCTACAAGCCTGACAGTCACCTCCAAGCACATGGCGAGTGCTCTGGGCCATCGGAGGTGCCAGAGGTGGTATCGAGTCCCTGTCCATTCTACAGACTTATCCGTCTGTTTCTTCAAAACTGTTGTGGGCACCTCTCTGCTTGTAAACTGACTGTATTTTCAAAAGTTCATAAGCGTGGCAGGAATAAACATCTGACATTAATTAGCTATTCAGGAGTTCTCTATCTTTTCACTATGTAAACTGCAAGGTTAGGAAGACATGGAATACTTTGTTTCTTACAAAGTGCTAAAATGACAGAGATATAATAATTTTTTGACAGTCACAATGAATTTTTTAATAATAGCAGGCTGTGGTGATTGTGAGGCTTCTTGTTTCAGACATAGATGACTATGGAAAAGCCAGAAGAGATGATGAAGAACATGAGGGAGACACATGGTCACAACAGAAATCAGACCTGCGAGTATGGGCGCTTTTTTGCAGAAGGGAGAACAGAAATTATTCTCTAGTCCTACTCTGACCCCATGAAACTGTGGAAACTCAGTAAATGAGAGGCTTGTGGATATCCAGGATATTCCAGTTAGCACGTTCTAGGATCTGTATCACACTATCTCCTATTGGTGAGTAAATATTTTCACAAGTTTTTAAAGAAAATAAACCAAAGCACTGTTTTAAGATAGAATCAGAATTGACTGTTTTAAGATCCCAATGCTTGGATGAATATTGCACTAAACATACGTTTTTTCCCTTGTAAATTCAGCACTGGTAAGTGTCCCCACATGTTCTTAGGCCACAGTGACACTCTCTAGTTAGGAGTTATGAGGAAGGTTATAATGTAAGAAAAATCAATACTGTTATTTTAAAATGTTCAGCCATGAAAGAACAATCAACGGTTGAAAAGACCAGAAACAATCAATTTCAATGAGCAGTTAATATTAGATAACAAGGCAGCATAGAGATAGATAAAGATTAAACTGGTAGGAAAGAATATTTAAAGCATTAATTAGATATACTAGAGCTTAATGCCCCTCAGAAGAGTTTTTGAAAGAAGGCTGTAGCTCAAAGTTTCACATTCCATTGCAGAATTATATCAATCAAATGGCACATGACAAATGTGACACTGAAAACTATTTGCTTTTAAAACAATTATAATTTGTTAAGCTAAAGGATATACTGCTGCCTGGATTTTGCAAGAGCATGTAATGACATTTCTTTCCCCCTCTGAAGGTAAAGTTGTACTCTCCAGAGGAAAGTTACTCACATGCTTAAGTAAATAAGTGCCTAAATCTATGACAAAGTAAATGACATCTTCAAATTAGGATTCCAGGCTGAAGCTGTCATAACATAGTATGAGACCTTCTTAACGTGAAAGACCTGACTGCCAAAAAGGCAAATGACCCATTTTCTTGTTCAGAAACACCTGGAGTTGTGTATCCATTTTGGTTTTAAGATATACATACATATATGAATATATATTTGTGATATGTCTATTCCTTGTCATGGCAAACTAATTTATTCCTTATTTCAAAGGTTTACAAGAGAGTGTCAGAATAGAAATATACCACGAGACTTAAACCCACACAACCCAATCCAAAAAAACACAACAAACTAGCTAATAGCAGGAAACTGGAAAGCGTCTATAAGGTGCACATTGTAGAAAATGGACCATATTTAAAAGGCGGGAAGAGAGGGAAGGGAGTACTCGAGGCTAAGTTCTCCAAAGTTTTAAAATATTCTCTGAAATACAGTGGGACAGGTTGACACTGGGCCCTCATTAAGGCTTTGATTTACCTTTGACAGTATCAGACAGGCAATAACAGTTTACCCAGAGATAAATCAAAGGTGTATAAAATATTCTCAGTCCAGGGTAAATCTAAAAGGGTGTTTGTCTATGCTAGCACAGCAGTAAATGTACCATTAATTATTCTTCTCAGCTGTATTATCTAGTGCTCTTCAGTGGAGATACAGTTTGAAGGACAGAGGACACTTTGTCACAAGCAAAAATCCCAAGTCAGCATTTTGTCTGATTTCCTATTCGTTTGTCATGGAAACAGAACAAAACTTTCCTAAGACATGCCTTGAACTAGTAGAATATATACATTAGGTCCTATATTTCACCCTACTAAGACACTAAACAATCTTTCCCTCCCCTAAACCCACTAACCTCCCTTGACAGAGCATTCATTTATCTTGTGGACATACAGAGAAAGAAAAACCTGAGCAAAAAGCACTACATACTCAGTTGTTCTCAGAGGGAGAAGGACAGAAAGGTGATTTATATGTGGTAGAAGTCTGTTAACATAAGCAATAGTATCTCTGTAGAAATTAAATAGGTGGTAAGAAAGCTTTCTTACGGAAGTATAGAAAGCCTGAGCTCAAATATGCTTTTCTGTATTCCTGAAGGGGAGATTATGCTTAGATTATGCTCACTTGGATTAAAACTTGTCAAAATTTGAAATTTCCTTTTGGTACCAAGTCTCAAAATATCATGGGTGTTTGAATTCCTGAACTAGATGGAATCTGAAACTTTTTGGAAAAAAAAACCCACCAAATTCTAAAGCATTACTTAGTTAATTTCAAAAAATGTTATTATGAAGGGTTTTCAGCATTTCTCAAACATACATTCAGAGTATTAATTCAGACAGCGTACTGGAGATTTATACTTCTCTCCATCTATAAAAATAGACCTAAGTGATGAAACAGAGGGGAGCTGCCTAGGATAAATGAAATGCTGGCAAAAGTACAAGGAAACACACATGATAACTGGTCAAATTCACAGTCCCTGTCAGTCCATAGCATTAAATCCCCGGCACAACTGTGGGCAAGATCATTCCAGTATTGACTGTGGTACCTGAAGTACCTGTTTCTGAAGGGCTTATAGTGATATCCTGGTCACATATGAAGACGCACATACTCTCACAGGAGTGCGTACAGTGGCAGGGCAGCCACTGACCTGGTGTTCAGTTGAGATGCCTGGCTGGGCTTTCCCTCAAAGGAGCATTACTGCTCCTCACAGTAATGCTGCAAACCCAAAAGGGTGCTGCAAGATGCTCTACATGGGGTATTCAGGGGCTTGCGCAAGCTTAAATTACCCTTTTAGTTGTTGATTTTCAGTTCTTTGACACTGTGTACAGTACTACAGATTTTTCCCTGCTGACTGCTGCTGCCCAAGGAGTAGAAGTCCAGTTTTTGTTGAGGCTGATGGCATTGCTTGCATACTTGAGTACCCTGAACAGGCTGGATCTCAGTTCAGAAATTTCCTTTCTTATTCTGTAGCACCACCAGATTGATATCTTTCAGGAAGTTAGGCCAGAGGTTCTGCCACCATGGTCAGGAGAGAGATGGCCAAAGCACAGCAGGGAAGTCTTACTGATGGTGAGTGTGGGCATTGTAACTTGAACAGTTCAGAAGATGAAGCAACACTTCCACATTTTATGTGGTTATAGCAGCACAGCAACAATGTATACTGGGAGGCCCAAACATTTTCCTCTGGTGCGCTCATTCTTCTGAGTCAGCCTATAGTTTTTATTCCTGCTTGAGTTGCTTAAACTGCTTGGAAAAAACACAAGAGAGGACTCATGTCCATACTGTTCTGAAACCTCTTGATCTTCATGTCAGTCTAGAACAGCATCTGCTCCTGCTATCTCCAGAAACTAGCATCCAGGGGGTGATGGCACAGACCTGGGTATCCACAACCTTGCAGCCTGCCAAGAATTAATCACGACAACATTTTGCATAGAGGGGTGATCATGGCTCCACTCCCTAATCCTGTTGTTCCCAATGACATGGCATGTACCACCACACTCCAGATTGCCACAGACACTTGCAGTGGGGACACTGGAGTGCCACCGTCTTTCCTGCAGCTCACTGCCATGCTATTCAACAAGCCAGGCAGTGCCCAGCCAGTCAAACACGTACCACATGGAATAACTCATCCTGTCATCTTATTCCATATACAATTTTTGTCACCACATCTCACACACAGGGTAAGAGCCAGGAAAAGAAAGTGCTCATTTCAGACTACTTGGATGGGCCCCATACTTCAGCAGAAATTGTGACAAAATTCTCAAATGCCGATGGACCTAAAAGTCAGGCAGAAACTGAATACCTCCTCCTGCTCAGCCAAGGACATCTCAGCCTCTTTAAACTGGAAAAATTAACACACTAGAGATTCATTTGTTGTGTTTACAAGAACAGTAAAAATCCTGAAGAACTTGGGAAAGAAAAGAACCATTTGGTGGAAGCCGGATTCCACAGGAGTTATTTTGGATTTCACCAGCCAGCTGGAGGCAGGGGAAGGCTGATTTTCCACTGCCCTGCACCTTGTAGAATCATTTACACTCCTCAAGTGGATGTTAAAATGTTACAGACACTAACAGCACCATTTAACACCCACTTTGCAGAGGTGTTAATGTCTAAACAAAGTATAAGGTCATAGAGAGTAGGCCCAGAGATACTCAATTAAGAGCAATTGCTGAGGAAGTGCAGGCTCCTCTCCTCCAGGGCACTGACAGCCAGGGCACTTCCCACTACTTCTCCAAACAGGAGCTTTTATGTGGGGGCATGCTGCGAAGGTTATAAAAAACCAGTTCAGAGGAGATTACCTTTTGGTGAGTGTCCCGTGTGCTGGAGAGCTATGTCCCCATGTCCTCCCCTTGTCACAAGCAGTGCCTGTGAGACATCCCACAGTGCTTTGCCTTCTGCCAACCCAGCCAGCCACAGATCCATCCCCACAGAGCACCACTACGCTGCTGTGATCCCCTAAAATGAGAGCATGGGAGGGAGGTACGGCAGGCGTGACTGACCCAGCAGCCTGTCAGCCCAAAGCCTGCCAGGTGCACCTGAGTGAGAGGCGGGACTGGAGCAGCACAAGGAGCTCAGCCTGTGCCAAGCACTGGACTGGCCGAGCAGTGACCTGGCAAAGTGTTGGTCTTGCCAGCTGGAGACCAGAGATCCAGCTGCTGCCTCACCTCAGAGAGCCCCGGCGGTTTCTGCCTGCCCCTGCCATGGCGGGGCACTCTCCGAAGACATGGGGCAGCCTCTTGGATGCTGAACCCTGAGGGAGGCTCCCCCCTGGTGGCTGGGCAGTGCAGGCATGCTCTTCCTCAGGGCACAGCTGGTTATCGAGGAGCAAAGGATGTCAGCTGCAAGAGTGGCGAGAAACCCCAAGAGCGACGAGCAGCCAGTGCAGCCAACCTGCTGCCATGCCTTATCTGGGAAACGGACCCCACCTGGAAAATGCAGAAATGACCCAGATCACTGCAGGGGCACTGTGGCCTGGCCTTGCTGCCTCAGGGGCTTCCTTGTACTAGAGACTGTAAAGTTTAGCATTTACCACCAAATTCTCAGTCGCTTCCACTGCCATTCTTTCTCACCCCTGGAGCATGCACCCCAACCCTTGACATGCAAGGTGGCAGAGGGTCCTGGCCTTCCTGGTGGGGCCATCAGCCTGGGGGCTGCAAGATGCTGCCCCCATTCTCCTCCAAACGAGACCTGCGGTGGTCTCACGGAGATGGGAGGGAGGCAGCGTTCGGGCTGCCGCTGCATCCCGCCACCTGCGTGGTCGCTGGGAGCAGGCATGGGGCTGAGGCGGCCAGTGGCCCACCAGCCTCTGCCCTCACATCAGCGCTCTGCAGGGCTGATGCATTGTGGGTTCAGTCCTAGCTACCAGGAGGGTGTTGGAGACCAAGGGTTTATCTCCTTTTTTTTCTCTTATCTTTTAAATTCATATTGTATCTCCTGTTATAAAGGTCTAGTCAAGTATTATTGCCGGATTTTGATCAAGTGAGGCTGCTGAATTAAAGGCCTGGTCATGCCACAAACAGATGTGATGCTGCTGGCCTCCAGACCTCAAAAGTAATCCAGCTCCCTCAGCCATCAGACCCCAGGATCCTGTCTTCTCCCCAAAATTTGACCAACAATACTGCGATTTTGGCCTGTCTCTGGAGTCCCTCTCCCCTTGTCCCTGTGCTCCCAGCTAGGACACAAATGTAGCCCACTTTTCCACACGTGCTCAGGAGGGCTGGCTTGGCGCGTGGGTGTGACAGGATTTTTATGCTGCTCACATCAGCCTGTTCCCTTCTCAAAATCTGCTTTCTACCTCAGCGGCACAGTCATTTTCCTGGACGATTTGCCCTCCACACCCTCCTCACGGTGCCCCAGCTCCTTGGTAGCTGCTGTGAGCTCCTGGCAGTTTTGCCACCACCATTCCCTCTCTCTGTTTCACTGCCCCCAGCACAGGGGCCAAGGCAGGCTGCAGAAAGCAGGCAGGTCTGCACTTGGTACCTTGCCAGAGTGAAGCTCCTGGTCTTCCCCAACTGCTTCCTTGGGGGCTGGGGAGGAAGGCAGAGCTCCTCCTGAGCCATCACCATGGGTTGATCATGGTGCAGGAGTTACACAGGACAGAGATGAAAGCTGAGGGAGAATGTTTATGGGAAAATTTGTACTTAGTTTTACTACACATAATTTAATTTCCTCCTGGCACGTGCTGATGTCCTGTCAGCTGCAGTCAGAGAACCCGTCCCCTAGCACCACTCTTCCTATTCCTCCACCCAAAGTTTGTTTTCGGGCAAGGATGTTTGGGACCAGGAGAAATGTGGGCATCAGTCCTGGCTTTGCTGCCCACCAACTGCAGCTTCTCAGTACCTCTGTGTTTTTTCAACACCTTTTAGCCACTTCTGAATCCCTCCATGATATTTGCTGTGTATACACCGAGAACTGCATTGATAAATGCTGTCCTCAAAATAAAATCGATGGTGGTTCCTGCTCCTGCTCTCTTTGTATGTTTTTGTAAGGGTTAGAGAGTGTAGAGCCAGCTAAGAACAGCGGAGGGAGAGCACAACATTAACAGGAACAAAAGCCGACAGGGGAACTCTCATTGTACCTACAAATGTATTTCCCAAAGCACACCATGAAAGAAAGGATTAAGACAGAAAGACAGGAGACAAACAAAGCTGAAAATATGCCACAGGTGGGGAGAACACTAAAACCACCACCCACCCCAGTGCCAAATATCTCAGTTAAATGGTGACAGGTGTGTGATTTTGTTTTAAAAGCAAAACCTCACTATAAAAGAGATGTTGGCAGGTTTAGAAAATAAATGCCAAATGTGTTCAGTCTTGCCTTTGAGCAGTGTTTCTTTTCAGTTGTCTTTCATTTTTGTAAATTTTATTTAGTTTCTTGCAGTTCCCTTGCCAGCTCTGTCAGCGCTGGCGGTAGATCTGAGAGATGTTGGCCCATCTCTCCTCTAACGGCTGCTCAACTTCTCTGCTTTGCTCAAGGCAGGTTACTTGTTCCCAAGCAAGACAGGCCCCTGTGTGCTTTAATTGCTTCACAGCCACTCTGGCACCAGCTAAGGTCACTCTGAGTGACTGTGGCTGACAAACAGCAGTAACTCCAGCCAGGGTTATTGTGATGGGTTTTGAAATGCAAAAGAAGCAGAGACCCAAGACAGAACATTGCAGGCACCTTTCCACTTTTGAATAAACTTAGGGCAAATACAAGTGTAAAACTCAACCATTGCTTTTTATGGTCTTGACTCCTTTTAATTTAAAGCTCTTCTGTTTAAGAAACAATGGCACAGAGAAAGTGTTTCTGCAGTGGCAAAGAAAGTGAATATGCGTATTTCAAATACAGAAAAATCTGAATTTGCCCCAGATTTATGCTCTCTGCTGCATTTGGCAATCCCCCCCTTTCATTCCTTCTCTGGTTCAGGTGCAGCTGTCTCCAGCAGCAGTCAGGCATGGTATGGGGATGGAGGTGGAGGTTGGAAGTCATCCTGGAATGTCTTTAGAAATGAACACAGGACATGGACACAGTCCTGGACACAGTACTTCATGAACTGTCCCACTGAAGAGAACAGACAACAATCTGACTCTTAAACTGACCGAATCTCTTTTCCTCTTTTAGGCCTGGAAAAATCTCTGTAAAACCTTGTCCTGTTCATTTCTAGTCATCCCTATAGGATTTCCCTATGAAACATGGAGCCTGGGACAAAAGGCTGGCGCTTGCTTTGGAGGGTGAGTCACTCTGAGCAGCCATGCCAGGGGCTGGGAGGGGAAGAGGAGCATAAAGAGGTAGCAAAGCTCTTCAGCCGTTGTACGGGCCCTGGCAATGGGGTTGCTGCTGAGGAGAGAGAGGCTGCGCCTGGGGGAAAGCACATGGCTCCTGGGGCAGGGAAGCACTTGGAAAGCACTTTCTGAATCATCTGCAACCTGACTTAGAACCAGCTCCTGCAGAAGACAACCAAAAAATTTCCACTAGTTCACTTATGCATACAGAGCTGTACAAACATGGATAGTACGATTTTTGCATATTAAAGGCAGCTTTTTCCACGAAGGGAGAGAAGTTTGGTCTAAGCGCTACAGCAAGAGCATTACTGTTTCTTACTGTGTTCTTTATTACCTACTTGCCTGCTTGTGCTTTTTAAACCTTTTAAAATTACAAAATGTCTTCTAAAAGAAAAATAGGGGGGAGATTCTCTCAGTCACAGCATCCACGTTGCAAACTTTAACAAAAAAAACAGAAAGTATTGAAAAACTGTGCATTTGAAGATGAGTATCATTCGCAAGGTTGTCCAGATCCTTTTCTTTCCTCACAGGCCCAGTCCTGTCCCCTCCTCCCACTGTGGAATTCCTCTGTAAGGACGGGGTTTTGCATCCCGATGGGAGTAAAGCTTCTGCCTGGAAACACAGAAGATTATACTGACTATTAAGAAGACTTTTTTTTTTTTTTGAGCTTTATGGAGGGCATGAGAGGTCCCTCTCTCTCTTGTGGATATTCTACAAATGAGATACTTGAAGGAAGGTGGTTGAAGTGAGCATCTTCCATCCCAAACTGTGAAAGGTACTTATAGAAAAAATTCTGTCTGCTCTTCAGAGAAATCTTATTCTAAGGATTTAGTTGAGGATGGCACTCACTCATGGTGTTAGATGCAACCAGGCACGACTTGCAAATATTAACCTATTAAAGCAATTCATTCATTTCCTCCAGCAAATGATGCGATTAAAAATGTGCCTAGGGAATGTTATAAATACACATCTATGACTTGACTTTTCTTCCCAGGAATCTCTGGCTAATCCCTAGTGAATAACCCAGCTCTAAACTGGAACCATCAAATGAAAATGAACAGCCAAATATTTTAAACTATTGCTTTTTATTGTAATTACACCGGAGCACAAATAAATAAGCACTAAATTATTGTAAAATATTGTCAATGCACTAAAGGAAGCAGAATTGATCTTCAAACAACATCTTATTACTTCAGAAGTATCAAAGTACATTTAATTACATCTTACCTAAAAAAATCAAGTACAAAAATGAAAAGAAAATTAATATGTATTTATACTGTGTATATAGAAACGGCTAATAATATGATTACAGTTAGCCTCTAGCTACTCCTTACTCCTACACAATCTCAGGCACATACCTGACAATTTCTAATGAAATATGAGAAAAAGCAACATGACATTCAATTTCAAGATATTGGTAAATGTATCACATTGGAATGAACACAGAATGATTTCATTTTATTTAAAAACCCTGTCATTTAAAAACATAGTGCTGTTGTCCACTTAAAAATAAACAACCCAAACCAAAAAACCCCATACCATTTTATACCATTTGCTTTAATTTGTCAAAAGGAGCAATAAAGTAGACATACATTGGCTAATATACGTAAACACATTTTTAGTGCAAGAATAACAAGACCTGTGACTTTACTGTGCTTTCTTGAAATCACAGTGCACTTTACACAAATTGCTACACTATAATGTTTAACTTCAGGAGTTTAAAGCAAAATAAGTGCATACCAAACAATTTCATATATACAGTCTTCGTAAGTGTGTGTATATATGTGATCTGTATGTATATACAGATTGCATATTTATACAGACTACAGCTTTAATGACCATGTGTAACTAAGCACTGTCATTCACCCTGTGACACAGAAACTGCTGAGACAATAGGTGATGTAAAAAATGTTTAACAGCGTTTTGATGGCACGCTCGCGGCAGTACGATGCACCTTTTACTCGAGCGATGGGGTGGGCCAGCAGTCACAGGCAGGACTATGGCGCATGTCTTGCTCTGGCTCTGTCTGTGACCTTTGGAAACTGCTCCGCCGGAGCCTCACTTCCCTCCTCTGTAAAATGATTCTCGCAAGCGTGAGGTTTAGTTCGCATTTCTAAAGTGCTTTGAAGGTAAGTGCTAAGTTATATTCTATTTTTTCATGTACTGTTGCACTTAAAAGAAAAAGCCATTGTTTCCATGGGATACAATGGAGGTCTGGAAGCACATGGGCAGTTATTAGGAAGGACAACATAAACAGTGTTGAGCAATAAAAGCAAAACAAGGAGTGGTTTTACGGTGGGTTAAGTGTACAAGCAAGCCTGCTTAGGACAAGAATGCTTCAATTCCCTGATCATTATTCCTAGTATGTATCGATATGAAAAGGACACAATATGAACAAACACTATTAAACACGTAACTGTTTATATTAATGTTTGCCTTCCCCCAAAGGGCCTGGCACTGCACCGCCTGGGTGTACCCACGGGTCTGGGCTGCAAAACCGATGCTTCAGTAGTAGTGGTTTTAAAGTAATTGCTCCAGGAAGAGACCAGTGCAGAGAAGGAGTATCAAGACTGACTAAACGCTGGCTTTCATTTTGTCACCAAAGACTTAATGCAGTTGGGGGAAAGGGTTGAGCTAAGTATTTCACACATGGTTATGAAAAATTCTTCTCTTGCCACATAACAAAGAAGACAGATCATAAACACTTTCTGAATAATGAACCTGTTATCTCAACAGATTTCTCACGACCAACAAGTCGTCTTCTTTCCAGCAGATTCTGGAACTTTGTGAGATCTCTGGAGTTTTTCTTCTGCCATTTTCTTTCTTTAAAAAAAAAGAGAATAAGCAGAATATACAGTTGGTGTCTTTTGGATGTAACATGTATTCAAAGATTCCTTCACAGCCTCTGGGTTTTTTCATGTCTTCTGTCATTTTGGCTGTGAGGGGCTCTTTAAATCTGCATTTCAATTGCCTACCCATTCCAGCCACTGTATATTTGTAACATACACCAATATTTAATGTATGCGGGTATATAGGTATGCACACATCTATGAGTATATATATAAAGATACATGCATATATACATATATATGTGTGTACACATATGCATATATACATATACAGTAATGCTAATATACATACACACATATAAACACACACTTTCTCTTTTACAGAAATCTCAGTTTGGACATCAAAATATACATTAGTTAGTTATAAAATATTTTAAAACTTTATTTCAGAGGCTGAAAAGAAAATACTACTGGTAAAGCATTACTCAAACTCAAACTTCAGCAATATAGATTACAAAAACCTTCTAAAATTTGTTATTTTTGGTTTTTTTGATCAGCAATTACAGCTGTGGCAATGCTGTCAGTACAATTTCAAAGAAAAGCCAATATAACAAGAAGTTTCAAACAACACACCTTTTCTTCTCGGCAAATATAATATTAACATGATTGTTTTAAAGAGGGACTTCTGTGCTACTAAACTTCAGACACATAGATAGAAATTTAAATATACAAAATATATGCCATAGATCTTTTTTTCCCTGCTTCACAGCAGTACAACTTTCCCTCGTTCTCAACAGATCCTTTTGGAAGATATTTCACCGCATGGATTTCACCCTCATAATCAGCATAAGCCATCTCTTTCTCCCGTTAAAACCAGGAGGTCATAATTCTTTGGTCATGACATAATATTCTGTTAAAATGGGTGTAATATAATACAGGATTGCAAGCCAATTACAGAAGCAGCCAGGAAGAAGCATACCCAGGAGAATGTGTTACGTGGGCCTCTGCTTCAAAACCGCATGAAATCAAGAGGGATTTCCCTACTGGCTTTCAAGGGGTCTGAATTCCAGCCTTTATAAATAACACCAGGAAATCTGACACAGCGTAAAGTAAGGATGTGTTGCTGGATTTAAAAATAATAAACATGTAAACAGATTTTGTTGCCTTTATTTCTGGACCAAAGACAAATGTGGACAGGAACCGTGGCTGCAGTGCCACTGCCTTAACCTGCTAAGCGACGGGGTCTCTCCGTCACGGGCTGTACAATGCTTAGTCACAGTGAACCATGGTCTCTGCTAGTCAGCTGAATACAATGAAGGAAGAGGTTCTTTGCAGGCTTTTCTGCAGAAAATTTAGTTTCTTGGCCAAATAATTTTAGTAACTGATTCATATAAAATCAAGGGCAATTTGTCTGATGAACTTTATGGGAAAACTGATGCAGAACAATTCATATTTCAAATGCAACTTGGGCACCCACGTTAAATGCTTTTATTTGCATTGCTTGCAGTTTTGCTGTTTCCCACCAGAACTCTCTCCTTTGTCCAGCCCTCCCCCCCCAAAGCTACGGACACCTAACGAGTACGACTCTAGGTAACTTCTACAGCCCTAGCACCGAGTTGTTTTGCACATCGTCCTGTTCAACAAAACGTACAACCGCATGCTTTTGTACAGAGGCCAAACCTAGGCAGGTAAGAGAAATAAAATGGTGGCAGCAGGGGAGGGGAGGAACATTAGAATACCACATAGAAAATAGGTAATAAAACAGTATAACAGTAACATTATATAGTAAAATTCTTCATAAATTTTTGAATTTTTATATATATATTTAAACAGTGTATTAGTTTGGATGTTTTCAATATATTGGTGAAATATTTACATTTTC